>NC_142734.1:30687695-30987695 GCF_051943395.1 Hippocampus bargibanti
TTGCTAGTCGGAGTTACTTCCGACTATCAGTCAAGAGGGAGAGAAGCAGGATTCTGGACCAATGCTTCAGGGAGAATTAGCTGTCTCGGAAGTAAATTGCATGACAGTAATCCAGTCAGGATGTGACAAAGGCATCAAAGTAGGTTTTACTTTCGCCAGCTGCCAAAGATGAAAGAATCTGCATTGACCAGTTTGCCGCTTGCAAACCGAAGAAAGTGATCAGAGACACAAACCAGTAAGTGCTCTGATCAACCCGCCAACGCAACAGATTGAAACAATTTTGTATGATCCAAAGGAAAAAAAATGCTCTCCATTTTCTCCATTTTTAGGATTAATTGATCATCGTCCTTTGTTATGATGCAAGATCGGACATACGTGACACAAAACAATTAATCAATGAAGACAACAACAAAAAGAAAAAAAACCCAAACAGCCTTAGCCAGAGCCACAACAGAAGGTACCGCAATAATCCACCATTTCATCTTTCATTTCTTTGCACAGAACCAAACAAGAACAGTTACAAAAAGTAGGACATGTTACATATGCACATTACCTCCTATAATGTGTGTATATGTGTGTCTATAATTGGCGTATATAATGCGTCACATTTCAAAATAGAGATGCCCATTTAACGGCAAGATCAGAGCATTGTCATCAAATGGTGAGTATAGTTTTGCTTTTTTGAATGTTGCTGTGCAGATGACCATTTTGTGTTTGGGAGCCTTTTACTGAGCGAATTGCTTGTTCTGTAGCCACAAGGGGACATAAGCCAGCGTCTTCTTGAGCCGGTCCTAAGCCCGGATAAATACAGAGGGTTGTGTCAGGAAGGGAATCCGAGATAAAAGCTTGGGCAAAACAAACATGCAAATCAAACCTCTGAATATATATATATATATATATAAATATATACAGTTGTTGCGTCACATTCTTGATGAGCTGTACCTTTCCTGATGGTCTTTTCGGGTTTGAAATAACGTAAAACTTGAAAAGAAGCGATTACATTCCTCCACCGGATTCATGTTTCATTAAGAGGCCAAAGGGTTCGGCTATTCCTATATATTTTTTTTTTCTTTCTGCGTGTCAAATATAAGGTGACTATATCCTGCAGCTGCGTTTTCTCAAATGTCACAACAATGTTTGGGTTGAATGATCAAAGGTATCATCTACCGAGAGCATTAATCCTAACCAGTCAACTATGCATGGTCAACTGGCGACCTGAGGGCTGTATATTCTAAGGCGTATCTTGACTACCTCCTCATATATAATACACAGTGAGTAGTCCTAATATTTATTTGCGGATTTGGAATGATAAGCAGGATATACTACCTTGATAATATGAACATTTGTTGATTTTTGTGAGAAAAAAAACAAGACAGGTGATATACTTGTTAGCATCCCCGCCTCACATTACAGAGGTCCAGGGTTCAATTCTTGGCTCTGGGCCTCATGTGAAGGGCTTTCATGTTCTCACTGTTTCTGCCTGGGGTTGTTCAGAGAGCTAAGTTTTCTGCCACATTCCAACAACAAATTAAGGGACTGGAACATGCTAAATTGCATGAGCCTATCCCAGCCGTCTTCGGGCACTAGGCGGTGGACACCCTGAATTGGTCGCCATGCCAATCGCAGGGCACACAGAGACAAACAACCATTCACTCTCACACTCACACCGAGGGACAACTTGCAGTGTTTAATCTGCCTGCCATGTTTTTGGAATGTGGGAGCAAACCGGAGGAACCGGAGAAAACCGAGGCCCGGGGAGAACAAGCAAATATTGTAATGTATTATGAAAATATATATTTATTAAAAGCAACACAAATGTATTTTTGTGCTTCTTTAAAACATCAAAGTTCACATCTAGTGAGGAAGTGCATGACCTTATATGTCCCTCCAGTTAGCACTGATGAAAAATTAATTTCTAAATGATCTATTTTTGCGATGTTGGATAAATCCTTGATGAGATCGTGCCAAACAGGTGTGTTGGACGGATTCATTGATCTGGATCACAACAAGTCTCGGAAAAATTTGGCACTGCAAAGAGAAAAACATGTACTCGGGGAGTGCAAATGGCTTTGACTACAGGAGACGAGCGAATTTACAGTTCAACACGTGCTTTTTGACTAATTTCCTTTTAAGAAATGAGATGGCGTGTGACTGCCCTCACGTGGACACATTCCTGAAAGTGGCCCCACCCCTGTGTGTTCTGGCCACAATACAACAATTTTGGAGCTGAATCGTCGAGCTGGACCACACTCATGCTTCACGAGTTAGTCAGTCCACAGCAGTCATAGTCAGCAGTCGTGAATACAAACACATCCAGGAGCAGAGTTAAATTCCGAAAAGCTGAACAAGTTGATGGGAGTTTTGTAACTGTCAGCCATAACCACAGCGCTCATATTTTGCCAGATGGCATTCCATCGTTCGAAACCTTGAGTTCAGTGGTTCTCAACCTTGTTAAAGGTACCGAATAAAGCCAGTTCATATGCACATTTCACGAACCCTTCATTAGTGAAAAGTAAGAATGGTTTTAAAAATGTCATTTAATGTAATGTAATTTAATGTCATTTAATTTTATGTATTTATGTATTTATTTTTACAAATTCAAGACATAAAAACACGTTTATAAAAAAAATGGGCAAAAGAATTTCAGGGAATACATTTTTATCTCATTCATCTCATTTTCCGTACCGCTTATTCCTCATTACGGTCGCGGGGGTTGCGGGAGCCTATCTCAGCTGTCTTCGGGCGAGGCGGGGGACACCCTGAATTGGTTGCCAGCCAATCGCAGGGCACACAAAGACATACAACAGTCACATTTTATTTTGTATTGTATTTTATTGTATTTTATTTTTAATGAGCACAAAATAAACCAGCTAGTGATGGTCAAGCGTGCGTGTCATAAATAATTGACGAAAAGACGACATGTCGAAAATACGACGTGATGCTGCGTGGCAAATTCTGAGTGGCGCTCCCGCACATCAAGCACGACGTAAGAGTTCCCCGCTCCACCCCCACCACCGTCCCTCCTCCTCAGCTCGTCTCAACCTTCTCGCCGGCTTCTGGTAGCCTGCCCTCCCCGCCTGCAGGGCATCATCTCCCCGGGCCGGAGAAGGCGTTGTAGCGGGCGGCGATCTGAATGCTCCCTGCTCTCTCTCCATGGTCCGCATCCAGTACTGACGCCTGGCCAGCCGAACCCGGCATCACTCCAGGTACGACTTGTGAGCTGACTGCGTTTGTTTTGTGCGCTAGCTGAACAGGTGCACGCCGCCTTCGACCGCATGCAAATGACATTTTCGGGCCAACTGCATCCCGCCCGTACAAAAGCAACGCTTTGTCTCCCCCACCAAAGGACAAGAGGGCGTTGACCCGTTTCATGCGCTCACTCTTGTGCATCTCGGTGTCACGGTAGCGATGCAACCAAGAGCATCTTTCTGATTTCATGCATATCAGGCCCAGTGTGCAGAAGCCGCATGGCAGCAGGTGCACCTTTCTTCGTCTTTGCATCGCCGCTTTCCTCCACCCCCCCCCGTCATCCTTCCTAGACGAATCATTTTATTTATCTATTGTTTGACTTGTTCAGCCTTTGAAGCCGACCGGGATCGTGTAATGAGCTCATTGTGAATGGCGCGTGAGTTATCGTGGGTGTGGCACAGGGGGCAGGCGTGGGCGCATCATCGACCATCACCTCGATTTTGCATTGTGTGCAAGTGGAAGCTGGAAAAGTGGCCCGGCCAGTGAAGCAACACGTTTATTGCAGATAAAAAGGGGACTGCCCACCCGCTGGGATGCAAAAACAGCTCGCTTCCATGAAAACCGGTCGTCGCATTGTTGTGGAACGGTTGAGTTTTAGTCAGCGTCCTCGTGTTTCAAATGTGGAAACATCTAATGACACTAGATTCGTAAGAAACGTATGGAGGAGACGTGTCGACTGCAATAATGGTAATTAACATTTACTCCAAAATTGACTTGTGGTGTGCAGGAATGAACCACCATTCTCCAATTACCATATGCAGGTATTTCACGAACTGGACAATAGCAATCACTCAGAAATGAATGAATGAATGAATGAATGAATGAATGAATGAATGAATGAACGAACGAATAAATAAATAAATAAATAAATAAATAAATAAATAAATAAATAAATAAATAAATAGACATATAGACAAAAATTAAATAAAAATAAAAATAGACATACACAAAAATAAATAGATGAACAATTAAATAAATAAATAAATAAACAAATACACTAATAGATAGATAAATAAATAAATAAATAAATAAATAGACAGATAAACAAAAATAAATAAATAGACACATACACAAAAATAAATAGATAAACAATTAAATAAGTCAATAAATAAATAAATAAATAAATAAATAAGCAAATACACAAAACTAAATAGATGAACAATTAGATAAATAAATTAATTAATTAATAAACACAGATAAATAAATACATAGACAAATAATAAATCCATAAACAAACAAATAAATGCAGGAATAAATGAATAAATAAATAAAAATACAGATAAATAAATACAGATACACAAAACAAAGATGAGTAAATAAATAAACAAACGAATAAAGAAATAAATAAATGAATAAATAAAGAAAGAAAGACAGATAAATAAATAAATACAGATACACAAAAACAAATAGATAAAGAAGGTGGAGGATTTTAAGTACTTGGGGTCAACTGCCCAGAGCAATGGAGAGTGTGGAAAAGAGGTGAAGACCTGTGTCCAGGCAGGGGAGAACAGCTGGGGAAAATTGTCAGGTGTGATGTGTGATCGAAGGGTTTCAGCTAGGATGAAAGGAAAGGTGTATAAAACGGTGCTGAGACCAGCCATGATGTTTGGACCCGAGACAGTCCCATTGAAGAAAAGACAGGTAGTAGAGATGAAGATGTTGAAGTTTTCTTTGGGAGTGACCAGGTTGGATAGGATCATGAATGAGTATATTAGAGGGATAACTCATATTAGAGGCTTTGGAGAGAAAGTCAGAGAGGCCAGACTGAGATGGTTTGGACATGTCCAAAGGAGAGAGAGCGATTATATTGGGAGAAAGATGCTGAGCCTTGAACTACCAGGCAGGAGACCAAGAGGAAGACCAAAGAGGAGGTTTATGGATGTTGTTAAAGAGGACATGAAGGTAGCTGGTGTGAGAGAAGATGATGCACAAAACCGGGTTAGATGGAGGACACTGATTCGCTGTGGCGACCCCTGAAAGGAAAAGAAAGAAAGAAGAAGATTCACATTTCAAAGAGTACTCGGGCATGCCATTCATTATTTCTGTACTGGACTAAGGTTAGCCTGTGGGTCAACCCAAATTATACTCACTCACCCACGTCTGAATGGCAAACTTCAGAAAACTTAAGATTCGAAATAGGCATTCTCAAAGTGTGATGGCAAAAATGTTTTTCATGAAAATCACGACAAAGTCTAAATTAAAATTGCAGGTCACAAGATTCCATCAATTCAATGCACAAAAACAAACACGCTTGATGGCGCCTTTTAAAGGTAGAGTCAAGATGGAGGTGTCAGGGTTTAATAGAACACAGAGAATATGCAAACGAGTATGCAAAATGTGCAATAACACAAAAAAGTGCATCACAAGAATAACAAAAACACTGACAATCTATAAGAAAAAAAATATCGACTATGAATATTATCGAGAAGCCTGGAAAATAATATCACAGGTGAAGCACAACAGCAAGCAGGGTCAATAATCTGACAAGGTGTAGCAGAAGTCAAGAGTCCTAAAACACAAAGCCAGCCTTGATGAGAAAATGAGGCGCAGGTGCACTGCGAGAGGGGAACGCCCATCACTCCAGCTGGAGACAAAACTTCACACCTCTTATCTTGGCCTTTTTATGACATTTTCGACTAGTACTTGAATACCCTCATTTTCAGAATACATTCTGTGTATCACACTTGACACTTGTTTTAATATTTCTAGCAGCACGCCGTCTGTGAATTGCAAATTTTAGCAGTCGCGCTGCAATGAAAACAAAGAGAACGGCGAATGTCTTCAGAGACCATACTAAAAATAAAATGCAAACATGTGAGTCTAAGTTTAGCCATCAGAAGTTTCCCGTTGGACAATTTTAGAGGATTATACTCACCAACAATCTTTGTATCGACCTCTCTGGATTTTTAAGACGAGAAACATGTATGTGTCTGTTTTTGCTTATTGTGTCTGCACTGTGGTTGATTTTGTGGTCTGCGGTCATGCCAAAGGCAGCAAGCAGTACGTCTCAAACTGGTTTCGCAGAAAGAAGCCAAGTCCGGAAAGGGGGCAAATTACATCCAGAGTTGATCCATCTGTCCACTCATGCATCACCAAGTCTCAATGGCGAATCATTTCCTCCCCATTTCAGGCTATCTGTTATATGGCTTTTTTTGCAACCAGTCTCTGTTACGCTATTCTTTGTAATTGTTTATGATTTTGGAAATGGAAAGAGTGCGCAATCGCCTGACTGTATTCGGGGCGGTTGTCAAGTTGGTTGCCTGCGAGGCTTTCTTTTGCATAAATCAAATTATGTTGTGGATCAAATTATGACAGGAAAAATGTCTCAGACTCCCCAGTTGAAACAAGGTTAACCAGCAGCTGGAGATGTTGATGCACAGTCACTCTGTCAATCTAACCTTGCATTATTATGTTCGCGAAAAACCACGCTGGGTGTAATGCATGGGGTCACATGCGCCTGCATGCATCATTTATCATGCACACTCATGCACAGCAATTTCCCCCTTGAGTCGTCTTGAAGATTCGTCCTTTAATAGATTCATACCAGCGTATTGGTAAGGCGCCAAGTGGTGTGGCCGCAGCCAACCACAAGATGGAATGGAAGCGATGGCGCCTATTAAAAAGGTAGAGTCAAGATGGAGGCGTGTAATAAACTCACTTTTTGCCCATGTGGGGGATACACGGCCATAAAACATATGAGTGTTCTGGTTGCATCTCTCTTATGTCATGATTTTTACAGTCGGCATTGATTCACTGGGCTCCATTTTTGTTGACGTTGCATATGCGCTGAAGCGTAAACAAACACCCGCCTTGTTAAAAAAACAGGTGCACCTTGATTTTCATCTTATCACGTGATCAGGTTACTGCAGGGGTGTCAAACTAATTTTTTTGCCGCAGGCCACACAAGTTATGTCTTCCCTCGGAGGGCTGTAAAAATGAATCGTTATGTAATAATCTCATCGTGTTATAATTTATACAGAACAAATTGATGAGTACTCATTTTCAAATCACTCCACTGTTTGTTTATTGAGTTTGAGTGTCAATGGGGTCACAAAGTTATTATCAGTGTTATGTATGACACATGATAATTTCATATTTCGGTACAGAATCGTGGATATTGACTGGCATGATCTGCTTTCGCCGGCCATATAAAATGACGTAAAGGGGCCGGATCTTCCTCAGTCTCCACCTCTTTAGTTTCTCCCTTCGACAGGAGCCGTGACTGCCTTCAATTTAGCACCAGGCAACGCTTCACCTCTCAAAGGTGTCAACAGGCAAAATAGTGCCCGGAGGCCTTTCTCTTGTGTGTGTGTGTGTGTATATGTGTTTGTCTCCTTTATCTTATTTTTATATGCTTCGCAGAAGATGTGATGCCTGGAGTTTCCACAGCAACTGCATATTAAAACGGCACGCCTGACGACCCAGTTGTGGTCGTTATCATAAAAGTGAAAATGTTCTCATTTTGCCAAGCAAGAAAAAAATAGGGGGCGGGGGCATAGTGCATGAGCCCCCCCAATACTGATTGAGGATTTGAACCATGCAGAGACATCTGAAGTTTTGAGTTGATAGATTTGTCTTTCAAAAGGATTGAGGCTGACTGCAATAAATGGACGGCATTCTTCATATTTGCTTTGTTGATTTGATTTGAGGGTAGACAGTCCACGTGGCCACTTTGCACATTCCATTTATGTTTTTCTCTTCAGTTTTTTTGTACTGGACAGTATTCACTTTCCCTTGTAGTTTCTGGTGACTCGTCTCCAGATGAGCTCTCGTGATGAATTGGTGAAAGTAACGTGCTTGTTTTGTTCTGTTGAATAATCTAAGGATGATTAAACAGACCAAAAAAACTGTTGGGGTAATTCGCCATACAAACATCTTTAAACATCGCTCTGTAATCTTTGTTTACATTTTGGACTTCCTGATACGTCATATCCTGCCTTCCTTTACATGATGTCACATTTACATTACGTCACATCCTATCGCGTCACATACTGTGCGCCGCATAAATACTCCAGAAGTCTTGCTCTCTCACGCTCTCTTCTCTCTGCCTTCCTCCTTCGCTGACCCCCCACAATGTCTCCGCTGTCTTCAAGATTAAACCAACTTTCTGTTCTAAACCTGGCTTCCTGATGATTTAACCATCCTCTTCCATCAACACCCGTCGAAACAATGAACCAAGGGCGAACGATCAAAATAACCCAACAAAAACAACTGAATTAATCCTGATCACATGATAGGCCTGTAGTAACCACTGTAGTAACCACCGTAGCTGAAACGGTTAAGCTAACTCTGATGTTGATTCTTTGTGACTTCATCTTCCATTCGTCATGACTTCCAATTGGAAGTTTGCGATTGTTTGCGCCAAAGTGGAATCTCTCACGTTTGATGTTACTAATATCAAGTACAGTGTGTAAGTGACCAAAGAAGAATTTTGAAGTCAAATGACAAAAAATAAATACATCTCATTCGGCACAATTAACTTCAAATATGACAGTCGTGAAACCTAGTGTGTGAGAAGCAGGAAGTAAAGCACACAATCCAAAAAGGGAAGTATAGTCAAAACATAGTCTGTCCAGATCATCCCCAAAAGACGACTATGAACTGACCCCATGCATTAACCCTTCTATATCGGAGTCTTCCAATCGCTACTATTTTTCGACGGCCTGATCGACAAAACACAGTTTTCTTCCCGTTTGCATTCTCCCGGGGAGGATGACGGCCTTCAGTTGATGAATCATTTATCTCAGTTGCTTTGGGATGTGAACTACAGCAGACTGAAGTGGCTCTATGCAATTCGTCTCCGACAATGCCAAAAATCTGAAGCATGCGAGTGTCTTTGTGTGTGCACGCATGCTTGTTCCTCCTCTGGACAAGGACATCTTGCCACTCCCTTTCACCCAACCCCCAGCTACGTTTTTGTCCCGGTTTCCCAGAACCCCCTCTCAGTCCATTTTTAATGGTTGGCTGCGTTTGTCATTCTGGAGCAAGTGCTGATTGCAAAACGAAAAGGTTGGAGAAAGAGAATGAAGACTGTGCCGTGATCAATAAATAGACAGGTATTGTGTGTAGCGGTCAGTGATAATAAACAGTTTTATGTAATTCAGAATGTCGTTGAGTGGTCTCCGAAAAAAAAGTGGTCCCCGGCAAAAAAATGATTGTCATTACGGTTTCTTCTCAGGGTCCGTTTTGAATCTGCATATATATATATATATATATATATATATATATATATATATATATATATACAGTAAAGTCTCGTTATATCGACAAGGGAGTCCGAAAAAAATATCGATATAACCGGGACTATCGATATATCCGACCCTGTTTGCATGTAATTTTCTCCGTGCGTGCATAGAAATAGTATCGATATAACCGGGACTATCGATATATCCGATATAACGAGACTTTACTGTGTGTATATATATATATATATATATATATATATATATATATATATATATATATATATATATATATATATATATATATATATATATATATATATGTGTGTGTGTGCTGAGCGGTTGGAATTTTGGAGGTTGGCCAGATTTGGCTCCCGGGCCTTGATTTTGACACCTGTGATGCAGAGTGTTCCATTAACATGACATATGTTTTGGTAATGTGGGATAAAATCGTAGTACCCAGAACAAACCCAAACAGGCCTGGAGAGGACATTTAAACTCCACACAAGAAGGCCGGAGCTGGAATTGAACCCGGTACCTCTGAAATGTGAGGTCCATGCGCTTGTCTGATTGGTCAATCATTGATTGGTCAAGAGGGGAGCCGAGCGGATCACCATATGATTTAATGTCTCTTGGGGATGTCTTCTTGACCCCATAAACAAGTTAAAACACGCCTAACCCACCAAAAAAAATGCAAATCCAATTGAGAAAACAAACAATTTCCCATATGTTCAAATAACGCAAACAAAAATGTTCTCTCTTTTGATCGGAAAGTCACTGACTTGTTTTTGTTTTTCCTTTTGAGTAATTGGATCCTCTTTACCACGATACCTCATCTGAAGTGCAGCTTTTTGACACAAGGCGAGGTTGTGCCAGAGTCACCTTCAAATGACAACTGTCATCCATCAGCGGTGCATCGCCTGATTGCTTTTATGTCCATCTCTCCACCTTTGCTGTCATTCTCTTGGTGACTTGTGTTCTATCATCTCGATCCATAACCTCCCTCCACATCTTCAGATGATTAGCCTTTTCCTCCCTCTCCCCCCCCCTATTCCCTCTTTCTGGGATGTCTGCTCGACGGCTGATAGAATTTATGTGACGTCTCCACCTGAGAATACGCCGCTGCCTGCACTCTACGCCCTGCACTCGCCGTTCTTTGTTTCAACATCCTTTCGGTGTATAAAAAGCTGAGCGGAGGTGAATGGCAGCTGAGACTAACACAGTATGCCAGCGGTACTCAATTAACGTGAGGACAGTGACAGAAGGAGAAAGTTTTGTTCAATCACTCAGGAAGACATGTCCATGTTGGACATTTAGGGCCATTAATCATTCCAACCACGCTGTTCTTTCTTTTTTGACCGAGCAGAATGAGATCTGAATGTGTTTATGTGTGTTTGCAGCTCTTCAATCCATTTCTGACAACAGCTTTGGCCAAGGAAATAAAAAGTGCAATGGAGGGTGACTGCAAGAAAACCAATCAGGTTGGTGGACTGGGGGAACGAGAGTCTCTCAATCATTCCAATCGCCACCACTAAACATTTTGTTTTAGATTTTCCCACACATACCGTATTTTCCGCTCTATAAGGCGGAACCAAAAACGATTAAAAAAAGAAAAAAAAACATTAAAAAAATACAACAACTCTACATGGTGCAAGTATAAGAAAAGCATATTATATTGTTGTGTTAAGCTCATAATGTCTACTTCTTATCTAATTTACAACAGATTCTTTTCTTACAGACAGTGGCGTTTTTAGGTGTTCAATTACCTTACATGTTTCATCATTAGCTGTATTGCATCAACATAAGGTGGCTGTGCTATTTACAGTAAACGATTCCAGTTAAAGGACAACTGACATTACTTATTTGTTTCTTAACTGACATCAGAAAAATGTTTTATAGCATCGAAAATACCCAAAACACACAGTATGATATTTTTAGTCAAATGCAAAACACCAATGAAAATGACTTAAAGTGTCTAAAAAGTACTTCAGTTTGAAACCAGAAGTGGCCAGTTTCAGAAGGTCCCGCCCCCATATTCGTGGTGTCACGGCATGTAGCGCCGAAAAGAGGCAGAAGAGGGCGACAAAGCTCTGTGGAAAGCTCCGTGGAAACGGGCTGATTAATTCCTTACAATTTTTGTCAGTGAATATCAAATAGATGCTCGGTGCCACACACATAGATTCACCACCGCGTTATTTATGTGTTTTCCTTCTAATTTCGCCATCAACACGGATCAACACGAAGTTTTCAGACCAAACAAAGTATTGCAAAATGCATTGAGGTGATGCAAGGTATGTCCTTTCTCGCTGAGTGGCGCTCCTTCAGTGACATAGGGTGAGGACTCGTCACCAACTCAAAAACAAGACTTCCGGAATATTCAGCGCGAGTCTTAAAACGTAAAATACAGCAATATGCGGTGGAATTTTTGTAAAATACGCTCAGTAGAAGTCATTTGAAGCCATTTTACAAATGATGGACACAACTTGTCCGGAGATGTCGGTTGTCCTTTAAGTTTGTTTTACATTCACATGTGATTATTAAGAAGCCCGACAGCAGTCGGTAGCAACGAGCATCGGTACCTCTCCTTGCAGCGCAGGTGTGATTTATATGTGAAGTACCGTATTTTCCGGTGTATAAGGTTCACTGGAGTAAAGGCGCAACCCCAATGAATGCTCTATTTTCAAACTCTTCCATCAACGAATGAAAAAAGTGTTCCAAATATAATACATTTATAATACAATATAAATACATGAAAAGGTTTTTCGAATATAAGGCACACCACATTATAACATGTTACTGTAGAGGCTGGGTTTAGACACTACTTCTTCTACAGGCGGAAATGGAGTCGATGGCTGCTGACAGAAGTTGCGAGAGTTGTGGCTCAATATCACATTTAAGAAGCACCTGTGTAGAAGGTGCAGGAATTTTTTTAAGAAAGGCTATTTGGGTGCGTCTTATACACTAGAAAATACAGTAACATTGAGTCTCAAAAGGTCTCACAACTATCAGCCGTCAACTCTATTTCTCCCGAAGAAGTAGTGCGCAGTGCATGCTGGGATATATAAAACGGGTTTCATTACGGTAATCTCTTAAAATTATTTTGCCAGGTTGAATTCTTTTTTTGCCATAATTTTTCCATTTCTTGCACAATGATTCAAAATGGAAAATTTGATGTTTTTTGCTTGTTTTTGTGTTTAGTGGCTGAACAAAAAAAAATATTAAGGCAAAATATATTCCATGAAAACCTATGAGGAACATAAATGTTTTAAACAAGGAGGATTGCAATCTCTGAAAATCGTATTTATTATTATACTGAAATATTTTTGATTTTATAAAAAAATACAGAAAAAAATACAGAAAATACAACACATTATAATATTCTGCAATTTCTATTATGGAGCAATCTTATTTTAAAATACATCATTCATTGAAGGTCAGCTTTATTATCCAGTACGCCTTATAGTGCGATAAATACGGTAATCACGAAACGAGACAATCAAATGCATTTTGGATGAAAGTCGTGGGACGAAGAGACATTTTGATTTTTTTCTGTCCAGGTTCCAGAGGACCACCGAGATGCTGACGACAGCTCGGACAAGACTCCCAGCAAAGCTTCCAAATCCCCTCAGAAGAGCAACAAAAGGCCGAAAACGGTCCCAGTTAAAGTCAGCTTGCTCGACGGCTCAGATTACGAGACCGCCGTTGAGGTACATTGTTTGATTCATTCATAAATAATATGTGGAAGTGAAGCAGTAGAAGTGAGGCAGTAGTAGATTTTTGAAAAATGTACATTTGATTTATCCCCTTTTTTTGGGCCATTCATTAAATCAATCGTAGTTGACCAATGCAGGCGATACCGCTTGTGATCATAAAATCACGCCAATGCATGGCAAAAACACATTTTTTCTGAGTTTATCAGAACATGGGAAGTGGAGAGAGAGAGGTCTGGATTATCAAACATTTCATTTGATAATATTCAGATTTGTACTTGGCTTGATTTATGTCTGTGTAAGCTCTCAGTCGTACAGGAGTTGTCCATCGATGAAAAGGTTTCTTCAGCCGTCATCTGTACTTCTTTGAAGGTGTCGGACGTTTTGCTTCTTATCCAAGAAACTTCGTCAGCAAACTAAAGTCTTACTGGCAGTTTAGGCCCTATATATATACCCCTACTGTCCAGACATGGCGGTGCCGGACTCTGCTATGATAGGTCCCTGCTCTCAAGTGGGGGGAGCAGAGGACTACTCCCTGCAGCTCCACTGATTGTTCCTATTATTCTGACTAACGACTGGCCTGATTGCCCCACTTCCACCGGTATCACCTCACCAGTATTACTAATCCTATATTGTATGAACAATCCAAATTGAACCTCACTCCACCATATCGGTTTAATGAAGGATTTAGTTGTTTTATGAAAATCGCTTCTTTTACTCCCCTTTCAAACCATCTATGTTCTGTCGCTAAGATTTTAACCTCATTGTCGTCAAATGAGTGGTTGCTAGCTTTTAGGTGCATATGTACTGCCGATTGAGGCCCACTAGTATTATCCCTGCGATGTTGATAAAGTTTTTTTTTTTTGAGAATTTGTTTAGTCTCCTCAATGTACTGCTCTTTACAATTTTCATTATACAAAATTAGTCCTCTGCTCCCCCCCACTTGAGAGCAGGGACCTATCATAGCAGAGTCCGGCACCGCCATGTCTGGATAGTAGGGATATATACATATATATATATATATATATATATATATATATATATATATATATATATATATATATATATATATATATACATATAGGGCCTAAACTACCAGTAACACTTCAGTCTTACTGGTAGTTTATATTATACAGAGTATAAGGCCAAGGGGAAGAAGGTAGGTGATAAAGAGGAGAGGTCCCAGGACAGAGCCTTGGGGCCCACCAGATGATACAGAAGAGGACTGTGAAGTGAAGGAGTGGATGAACTGAGAGTGGCCAGTGAGATAAGAGTGGAACCAGCGTAGGTGATCCCTACGGAGGAAAGTCTGTCAAGGAGGATGTGATGAGAAATGGTGTCAAAAGCTGCTGTGAGGTCAAGAAGGATGAGGATGGAGTAAACCGGCATCAGCTGCCAAGAGAAGATCGTTCGTGACTTTTAAGAGGGCTGATTCTGTACTGTCGTGGGGGCGGAAACCAGATTGGAATGGTTTGTAGAGATCATTCGGGAGAGGTGAGGGTGTAGCTTGGAGTACACAACTTTTTCTAGGATTTTGGAAATATGTAAAAGGAAGGTGAGAAATGGGGCGAAGGTTTTTGAACTAATTGGGATCAGATCCAGCCTTTTAAGGATTGGTTTGACAGCCGCCGTTTTGAGGGGGACAGGGATGATTCCTGAGGATAGCGAGGAGTGAATAATGGCTGAAATGAATGGAAGGAGAGATGGCAAGCAGGATTTTACCAGAACTATCGGGAGGGGATCTCATTGACAGGAAGAATTCCTGGATTTAGTAATGAGGTTCGAGAATGTAGAGGGAACAGTTGTGACTAATTATTATTTTTAATATACAGTACAGATAAAAGTGATTCACTTCTGCTCATAGTTTATCATTTCACACTTGCTTGTCATTAGACAGGGTGGATTTATTTGCATAGCGCATTTCAGATACAAGGCAATTCAACCTTTATACACAGAAGATGAAAATACAATGGGAAATGGAAGCACCATATTCAAAACAGAATAGTCTTCACCAAATTTAGCTGTCTTGTAAATTTTTTACAATATGGTTTGGAGAAAGGACTTCAGATGAACAGCCACATTTTCAAAAGTGGAAAAATTACAAAAAACAGGAAAGAAAAAAGAAACAACTTTTGCTTCACACAAATGGCAATTGTAAAACTGCTGTGGCAGTCCAAGAGCAATAAAATTAAATTCTTCTTCACAACTACTTTGACATAATAAAAAAAGGAAGACATGTTTGTCTTCCTTTTTGCTATTCTCAAGGCCCAAAGAGAAATAGATGAAGTAGGAGAGGGCACAAGGGACCTATTACTTCTGTTTCTATGGTAACAGCTGCTTAGTAGGAGCTGAATTGCCCGGGTAGATGCATTTGTGTGTGTGCACATTGTGTGTTTTCGTCTGTAACCAACGGTCCGCTTGTTTCCACCCCTCTCCCTCCTCTCATGGGCAGCATTAATAAAAGGTGTGGTCTGTTGTTGAGCTACTGCTGTCTATTTCTTTGCACCTCCCACTCGGTTCGTTGTTCCTCCTTTGTGTTGCGAAACGTCAATAAGGACTCAAAAGAAATTGACCAAACAATATTTATAGATAGAAGATATTTATCTTCACATAGTACATACAAACAACCCTTCATCAAAATGACCTTCTCAATTTTGTATGTGTGTGTGTGTGTGTGTGTGTGTGTGTGTGTGTGTGTGTGTGTGTGTGTGTGTGTGTGTGTGTGTGTGTGTGTGTGTGTGTGTGTTTGATAGAAATTTGCCAAGGGCCAAACACTGCTGGACATGGTGTGTGGCCATCTGAACCTGTTGGAGAGGGATTATTTCGGCTTGACGTTCCACGACTCCGACAGCGCAAAGGTCTCACCACCACATTCACACACTTTTTAGTAACATTTGTGATGAATCTGCGTTCACATCTCACATCAGGGGATGTTTCGTCAAATTCACCCTGTCTGTACTTCAATCTTCAATTATTTTCAAATAGTGGAGCAGTAGCAGATCCACTCCAGTAAGTGGCAGCGTAATCTTAACTCCAAAACTTAACCTAAACCACACCAAAACCTAAGCAAGTCTGACTACTTTGGTAGAAACCTACCCAATCACACAGTCAATGTGAAATTTTATC
The DNA here is from genome assembly GCF_051943395.1 of Hippocampus bargibanti. Lineage (NCBI taxonomy): Eukaryota > Metazoa > Chordata > Actinopteri > Syngnathiformes > Syngnathidae > Hippocampus > Hippocampus bargibanti. The sequence goes on from NC_142734.1 coordinate 30,703,963, forward strand.
CATGGTGGGAATTTTCAGACAAATGCTCAATTTCGTATTTTTGTTTTTCAAATTTTATGATTATAAATATTAGGACATGGGGGGTCCGGTAGTTGAGTGGTTAGGCTTCATACTGCAGAGATTGTGAGTTCAAGACCCGCCTCCTTGTGTGTAGTCCCTGGGCCCGCGTGGTCTTTCTCCGGGTCATCCGGTTTACTCGCACATTCTAAAAACATGCATGGCAGGCTGATTGAACACTCTAAATTGTCCCTAGGCATGAGTGTCAGAGTGAATGTTTATTTGTCTCTGTGTGCCCTGCGATTGTCTGGTAACTGGTTCAGGGTGTCCCCCGCCTAATGCCCAAAGACAGCTGGGATAGGCTGCAGCACCCCCCACGACCCTAATGAGGATAAGGCTGACGAATGGATGGATGGATGGATGGATGGATGGATATTAGGACATTTATGACGATTTAAACATGACATTGATGCATGACGTATAAAATGATCCAACTATTATTTTAGCCCAATATCAATAGCCTTCACTCAAGATATTTCTCCCCAAAACAATACAAAGCTATTCAGACTTCAAAAAGGATTTTGTGAAAGTTTTTGCAGAGGTCAAATTTCTCAAAAAGTCTCTTTTTGTCATCTTTATTTTAGCATTGGTTGGATCCGTCCAAGGAGATTAAAAAGCAAATTCGGGGTAAGTGCACATGTCGGAGACCATGCACACGTTCTGTGTGAGCGTGCATGATGTACAGTATCTGATTCCTCAACCTGACAATGTGTTGCAGCAGAAATCAGAATATTGACAGTTGAGAGGCTGAAATTAGAGAATTTGGATAATTAAAATTTAAATATGGTTTGAATCAATGATTGATTAAATGTTAATGTTAATCTCACTGCCTCTAGTGACGATACCAATCATGTTCAAGATTTCTGCCCTAGATTCATCCACAATAATATAACGAGCCGAAAAATCAATGAATTTACATAAACCGCTGCAAACCTTCATATTTTTCTCAAATGATCACCTCTACACAATCACAATGTTTCATCCCTGATGAGTTATTTTTAGAACGGGGCCCAGCATGTTGGCATCCGTGGGCCGAGTGAGTCTGAGTGATCCTATGGTCCAAAGTTGCAAACTTAAACTCAACAGTTCGAAATTATTTGTCGGAAACATGCCTAACTGTCATTGTTGGAAATCTCTTCACAGTCGGCTCCTGGATTTTGGGCTTCTCTGTTAAATTCTACCCCCCAGATCCATCAGTGCTCATTGAAGACATTACCAGGTTGGTCCCAATTCAAATTCTGAAATCTTGTGTGTATTTGTCCCTCAACACCTATTTTTTATTACTCGGTTGTTATACTGGATCCAGAATCCGATTCTCTCCAGATGAGGACAATTCACCGAGTGATCAAGCCAAAGCTTGATTTAGACACAACCTCTTTGGCATTTCGTGTGCTGGAGAGCCAAAGTCTGACCATTCCATTTATTTCCAAAAGGACTGTTATTTGTTTTAATTCAGTTACTGTTGAGATGAATTACAACGGGTTGACTCCAATTGAGGAAATATTTGTATTCCTCTGTTGATGAGCAATCGTACACATGGTCACATTTTCATCAACATTTCGATGTGTGTGTTTCTGTGCGTGTGTTCTAGCAAGTGTATATTCCATGAATCAACTAGGCAGTCCAGATGTCGAGTTTGGCACCAATCCAAAGACATCAAATTGTCTCAAATGTATCAAAGTCTGGTTCTCAAGGGCCACTTTCCTGCTTGGTTTCCGTCCCTTCCAGCTGCAACACACCTGATTCATGTGATCACCTCACCCATAAGGTGTCAGATAATGGCCTTGATCATTTGAATCAGGTGTGTTGCAGCAGGCCGAGATGGGAAACATGCAGGAACGGGTCCTTCGTAGACCGGGAATTGAGACCCGATCTAATGACTGCATCATCCAGAAGTGCAAAGGATTAAAAATCAGATCAATCCTGTACCTTGCTAAAGTCCACAATGAATGGACATCACTTAATTTAGGCATACATTGGTACCTCTACTTACCAAATGAACGTGCTGTGAAATTTGGTAACTGTAAATTTTTGTAAGTAGAGACGTGTTTTCCATGTAAAAGCCACAATCCGTTCCAAAGTTCTCCCCAAAATTCAAACAAAATGTTTTATAAACCATAAAAATGCCTCAAAATATGTCACAAATACAATTCAATTACTGCACAACAACTGAGAGTTTTGCATAATGCAAAAAACAAAAATAAAGAATACAAATTATGGTCATTTAATGTTTTTAATCTTTTTTTAGGCCCTATTCAGTCCGCATGCACTCCCAGTTGTAGTTTTTGCTGAATAACTGAACCAAATGCTTTTGTCGAAAATGTTTTTCAGCATAGTGAGCCATCACTTGACTGGTGAACACATTTTCTCTGTGATTCACATTTATGTAAAACTATTGCAAATATCCCTCTTACCCAATGGGTTGTGAGGATAATGCTCATAATGGCCAATGGCAGGGCAGCTAAAATTAAGTTGCGTTCAAGAAACTCGAAACCGCTGGCCACATTGTGTTTTGACCTTTTGTATTCTGAAATTTCTTTCATAACAAGAGGCAATATTGGAAAATTTTGTCTGAAGAAACATTAGTAAGTAGAGGTACCACAGTATTGCCATTTTTTTACAGGATTGAACCAAAACGTAAAACAAAATAGAAAATATCTGTGTAAAAGTGTCCGAATAATTCTACACTAAAAATCATCATAATAGATGGTTATTCAAAAAGGGAAGATGTGAGCCATTGGTGAAAAAAGCTCCAACGCCATGCTTCTTGAATTACTCCGCTTACACAAGATATTATTTTTTTCAATGTGACCCGGTGAGCAAAGCGGTTATTTGAACAAGCAGGAACCCTCACTGGAATTGGTTGAAACTGCAAAATAATGATCGGGTTGTCACTCTTGGCAGAACTGACAGCTGTGCTTATGACTTTTTTCTCCTGATCTGAACGTAGTCTCGTGGCCAAGATAATCAGTATGGATGACTGTGAAATTATTTCTGGACCAGTCATGACATTAAAAAGTTCACTGACTAAGCCCACATCTGCTGTGTGGTTGGGTGATATATAAGCTCTCCAAAGGTCTTCCGTTATATCATACACTGACTTCTCATTTATATTATTACTAGCCTAATAAAGGCAAATCCAATCCAATCCAATTACTGAGAGGTGGCTTGTGCTGTTTTGTTTGCTCCCCAAGGTCACCGTTCTTGTCTTTGAGGCACATTTTATTGGGGCGATACACCAATGTTCACATACTGGGTGTCCATGTATCGCGGATTGGTTTCAATTTACCCGTGGACCCACTAAATTGGACATAAACAGCTGTGCGGCCGCTGTTAAACTTCCAATTTCAGAAATACAAATAAAATGGCGAAGATGCTTTGGAAAAGATACGCTCCATGCTTGTTCTGTAGGCATATTTAAACTTTCAATCATTGTAACAGCCAGTGGCAGTCCTAGAATCTAGGCAACACCCCTAAAAATGCATTGAGACTGATAAACTCTCACTTCAATGTTTATAGGAAAATCCCTGAAGGCCCCTTCTAATCTTTATACTACTACTACTACTACTACTACTACTACTACTACTACTACTACTACTAATAATAATAATAATAATACATTTCATTTATAAGTGCCTTTCAAAACTCTCAAGGACACTTTTCCAGTCAGAGGATATTTTTTTCTGTTTTTATTGATTTATGCCACAATCAATAAAAACAGAGAATGAAAAATGTCACTTTTTTTCTCGACAGTTTTTATTTCTGCACGTTCATGTGTGATTTACCAATCCCTGACCTCTCTGAGCCCAAGATAAAGTGAAAACAAAGTTCAAGCTGTATGATAACTATCACACTTTCCTCATTTGCATTTGTTGTGGTTGGAATTTTATGTCCCTCAAAATATAATTGTATTACATTTGCAATAAATACAATCTTGGAGTTGAAGTCTCACAAGACTCTCAACGTTTGCTAAACTAAACTGGCAACCATGGATTTTGTTGATGTGAAAGTGTGTTTTTCAGTTGGCCTAAAAACAAAAAGTCGGAAAGCTCAACCTGACATGTCTCTGTATTTTTTTACCCTTCAGGTACTACCTGTGCTTGCAGTTGAGGGATGACATCCTGTCCGGCCGATTGCCCTGTTCTTTTGTCACGCATGCCCTCTTGGGTTCCTACACTGTTCAAGCTGAACTGGGCGACTACGAGCCCGAGGAACACGGGCCTGATTACGTAGCTGACTTTCGCTTTGCTCCGAATCAGACACGGGAGCTGGAAGAAAGGGTGATGGAACTGCATCGTAACTATAGGTCTGCACACACATCCACCGAATTGCCAGTGATTCATTGAGGACTGATTTGTGACTATCCCCCCATAGAGGAATGAGTCCAGCAGAGGCAGAAGTGAATTTTCTAGACAATGCAAAGAAGCTTTCGATGTACGGGGTGGACCTCCATCACGCCAAGGTAGAAAGACAAACCCGTCACAATACGGAATCGCTCCATAGTTCTAAACCACACGTTGTTGCCCATGCCGCTTAGGATTCTGAGGGAATTGACATCATGCTTGGCGTGAGCGCTAATGGCTTGCTCATTTACCGAGACCGTCTAAGGATCAACCGCTTCGCCTGGCCAAAGATCCTCAAGATTTCCTACAAGAGGAGCAATTTCTATATCAAGATCCGTCCTGGAGAGGTAGATAGCAACCACTTGGGTCTTTTCACAAGGTGCTTGACGTTGCTATTGTACTTGACATCGGCTCATGATCTTTAATTCCAGCATCTGGGAAATTCAGAGTCAGTGGAACAAAGGTCACATAGTTAGGCCCCAATTTTTCGTTTCATGTTTTCACCGTTGGTAGTCTGTCTCATTGACTTCTTTCACGGTGAATACCAAAACCATTTTGTGGATTTTCCTTCATTTGATCCTCAAGTCAAGTTACTTGGACGGTCAGGTCAGGATTCTATTTCGGAAAACAAATTGAAATCACGAAAGAACATGTCTCAGAGACCAAAAAAATAGATTCTTTGCTTTGGGGTCACCACGGCTCACCCTTACACTGTCCCTTCGTGTTTCTCCTCCGTACTGGCTCTTCTCACCCTTCCTTTTTCCTCACCCTACACCATCCATCACTCCTTCTCCCTCACGGCTCAGTATGAACAGTTTGAGAGCACCATTGGCTTCAAGTTGCCCAACCATCGGGCCTCCAAGCGCCTGTGGAAGGTTTGCATTGAGCACCACACCTTCTTCAGGTATGACTTGGATTGTTCACCTATTCTGCACTGTTGCATGGCACGGTACAACCGTACTAGGGATTGGCCTGATCAGTCGTTAATTAATCGTTTCAGTAATTCCGTATTGAAGCAATTAGGGTCAAAACGAGTGTCCCAGTGGTACGGTCGAGTCAAGCCTCGACTCTTTAATGAAAGCCGATTGAATTTGTCTATTGGTAATAATCGATACAAAGCTAGGCAATATGAATTTGGGAGCTCATTTATTTTATCCTCTGAACTCCAGGACTGAATGTCATACATTTGCTTTTTTAATATGTCTTTATTTGTAACAAGAATCTTTGTTGTGACAGGTTGGTATCTCCAGAGCCACCTCCAAAGGGCTTCCTGGTGATTGGCTCCAAGTTCCGCTACAGTGGGCGAACTCAAGCCCAAACCAGACAGGCCAGTGCTCTGATCGACAGGCCCGCTCCTCTCTTTGACCGTTCTGTTAGCAAGAGGTACTTGCTGTCCCAGAGTATTGATGGGGGTAAGAGCTATAATCTGTCCTCCATTTCTTGGTTTTGGGTTGACATCCAACCTTTTATGGGACACCCTTTACTGCGGTGTACAGCCTATCGTGTTATCAGGTTACAGGGTGCATGAAATAAACAAGAAGACAACAAGATTATAAGACGGTAAAAATCACCAAAACATTCCCACTAAAAATCAACAAATCTAAAGAATAGAAATGAGTTTTGAGACAAGTTTTAAATATGGGCAGCGAGGGGGCTTGCCAAATGTTCAGTGTGAGGTCATTCCAAAAGCATTAGAAAAGGCTCTAGGTCGCCTGAGCCTCCGGATAGTTATTGTTCGCCCTAAGCATGTCTAGTCCGCAGGCCCGAGGCCCCGGGCAGGTCCATCAGAGAGGTAAGGAGTGAGGCCATTTAAAGATTTTTACGTAAATAATAGGATGATAAAAATAACTAACATGTATCGAGATCCAGTAAAAGGATGCTAGATACGTCTCTAACATCCCTCTTGTGCTCACTCTTACGAGTGCTCGTCAAGAGGCAAACAGCAGCATTCTGGACCAATTGGAGATTTTTCATAAAATAATAAATAATAATAATAATAATAATAATAATAATACATTACATTTTAAGCGCCTTTCAAAGCTCTCAACTTGGCATGGCTGGATTTAACAATGGCACCAATGTTATAAATGAATGAAATGTGTCATGTAATATATGACAAATGATTAATTTTCCAGGCAGGAATGATCAAATAGATCTTTTCTCTGGTCATGCGTGTTTGCTTGACTGCTTTCACAGCGCTCAATGAACAGCACTCTGGAGGTTAGTGCTAAAAAAATGTCCTGTTGCTGTCAAGAAACCGTCAATGTGGAAAGATTTATCCTTTGGGAAATAAAAACATCTTCCACTCCTTAGTCATTTCCTTTATTGAAAATGTATGACACAAATGTGTTCATTATTTGCCAAATAGAATTTATCAGTGCCTCAAGTTGCGCTTCCCTTACATGCCTCCCGCCACTGGCACCCAACCAGCTTCAGCTTTAGGTAACAGTTTGGACCAGTTGTCTCAGCGATGCTCAAGTGAACGAACGCAGTTCATGTCCAGGGAAGACCTGGACCAAGAAGGGAGCCTTGACCTAGACCATGATCACTACCACTATCCGGACCTGGACCATGACCAGCACCATGACCTTGAAGAGAACTTGGATCTGCAACAAGGTCCAGAGCACATTTGCGGTGTGAGCATGTCAACATGCAGCAAGACTTTGGAGTTCAAGGTACGGGTCAAAAGGAAACATTTCTTCTCTGTTTTTATGTCGATACACTACTCAGAATCTTGTACTAAGGCTCGTCCTTGATTTTAACCAACATCTATAATAATCAAATCCATAAAAGCATTTATCTTCTTCATTTGCATTGAACATCAATATTCACCCTCCCTATTTTCTTTATAGTTTCATCTAATCTTGCATTTTTTTGTTTTGTTTTGTATTTTTAGCTCCTCTCGAGGCATTTAAGAGACACTTCAATTGCTCCCAAATCTGCTTATTTTCATTTAAGCACCTCCGAAAACTTTCTGTTGTCTCCCTGCTCTAATGTCATCATCCCCTCAGGCTAACCCCCCCCCCCCTCTTCTTCTCTGACCCCTCCCGGGTTTTCTTGTCATTCAGGCCGAGGAAGCAGCCTCGCCTGTAGACTCGAAACCAGAGGTATTTTGGCCCATTGTGTTATGCGCGTGGTTGTGGTTGTTGTTGGTCTCGTTCCGTACCTCGTGTCTGCATCCTGTCTCCTTTTAGAGTTGTTTTTCATTGAGAGGAATGTTTTTTTTCTATTTAACTGGCGATTTTTGTAGCATTCCAATGCAGACACCGTGAGCTGTCAACAAAATGAATGGACAGAAAATGAAGAACAAAAAAAAAAAAATATATATATATATATATATATATCCTGGGTCACTAATATACAACTAACCTATTATTCAGTTGAAAATATTTTTTGGGGGTGAATTGGTTAATCATTGACACTTTGTGTCATTCACAATTGTACAAATTCTCAGATAATTAAAAATTAATTTTGCATTTTCAACAGTCAATTTCAAATTTATTGATTTTCTATATAGGGAAGAAAATTCAAATGTTGTCATTTAATGTGATTTATTCATTAAATGGCTATATAATTGTTTAATAAATTCGATAAATTCATTTAATAAATTCAATAAATTCAATATATTCATATAATAAATTGCAATCAATAAAATAAGTAGAATAAAATGTATTTAACGAGAATTTAAATTATGATTTGATTCAAGTGAATTGCACATAAGGGTCAAATACAATTATACCTTAAAAATTCTGCATTGAAGGAAGTGATTTTTTTTTTCAGAGATAACTGCACAGGACCAAACTTCAACAACACAAAATCACAGCTGAAAACAGCAGGTGCACACATACCCTTCCATTAAAGGGACATATTTTTTGGTGGGGGCACACTTATTGGCACACATTACAACCAGATGGTCCTCAAGTACTTCTGATTAGCTTTGCGGTTGACCCCTCACCCGCCCGCCAGTGATCTAATATCGGTTCTCTGACCATCAAGCATTGAAAATCCTCATTTTTGATCATCAACATGCCTTTTAATTGGAGCCTTCTACCCCCAATGTGTTTATTTACAATCCCATGCGCAGATAATCATTTGTTACGTGGTCTTTCGGAACATGTTAGATCCGGAAATCAAATGAGTGTATTAATATTCAATCAGCCAATATTGAAAATGATTTTGTGACCTCAGTGTGAGTGTTTGCCTACTTGTATTCTTTTTTTTGACTTGACCTTTTACACCCTTGCATGCAAATTCACCAAACTAATGAAATGAAATCACACCATCATCTTCTTTGCCTGAAACGCCTCATCTCACTTGGCTCGCTCCCCAGTTGGACAAGGATCTGGCCGCGACTCGGCCCAAGCAGGAGGTATTTGCCTTTCTTTTGTACATTTGACTTCCATCAATTTTTGTCCTGCTCGAACACAACACAAAAAAAATAATAATTTTCACTTCAGTGTGTGTACCAAACACGTTCCGCTGTACAATATGTCAATCTGCTTGATTTTGTTGTCGCTACTGATTCTTGTTTTGAGCTTCTGTTACATTATAAAGCTAAACATTCCTATATGTGATTGTAGAGAGGGTGTGTGCCTCCAGGTTAGTGACCAGCTTTAGGTTCAGGTACATCACTCGGTTGTTTTGGCTAAGGCGGATTATCCAACGTGATCCTGAATTTAGAGTACTGAGGGTACCTCAACTTTCAAACTTGATTGGTTCCATCATCGTGTTTGTAACTAAATGTTCATAAGATGAGGTAACGTTTCCAATTGAAATGAAAGGAAACCCAATTTATCTGTTCCAGATCTCTCTCTCTCTCTCTCTCTCTCTCTCTCTCTCTCTCTCTCTCTCTCTCTCTCTCTCTCTCTCTCTCTCTCTCTCTCTCTCTCTCTCTCTCTCTCTCTCTCTCTCTCTCTCTCTCTCTCTCTCTCTCTCTCTCTCTCTCTCTCTCTCTCTCTCCTTGGTGGATTACAATTTTTTGATAGAGTTTGAGGCCGCAAATGTAAGAATTGTGATTCGAAGTGCATGTGTGTTGCTGGTGCTTGTTCCTGCTATGCTTTTTAGTTGTTTTTTTTTTCTTTTCGTTTAAAAGCCACTCCAATACAATGAATATTGACATGTATGTGCAGTAAAATTTTAGTGCCGCAGTATAAGCGGCCGCTGAGAGAACAAATATATGTGCACCAAAGTGGAACTTCCAGTTGACACACAACTTCCTCTTCAAGCATAACTTGACATCACTCTGAGGTCGAATGAACATGAGAACAACAGCATAGTCTCGCACAGAGTCAACAACGGTGAAATAGCGCAAGAAACAACGCGGTGCTTTGTAACTTCAGTTTCCACTGTACGTGGTGCAGCTGCCATCACGTCTTGATCTTGTTTTAAATTTTACATGATGTTACTCCTGCGAATTAAGTCATACAATCCTCCAAAGGACAGGAAACAACAGTCAATAGCGACACCAACTTCAGTACCTTGGCTAAGGCCATGATGTTTCGGCCGCGCTGCTCATCCCACAAATGCATGCTTCTTCGAAACAAGGCATTGTTGGCAAGACATTTCCCATTTGTATAAAATTGTTGGCAGAAAGCGTTTTCCCCACTTTCCAATAGAGCAAAACACATTCCCAAGCTGCAATTTTGTTTATGCTACGATGACAGTCGAAACAGACGAGACCTTCGTCATTCCACATGAGAGAGGAAGACTGTATTTTCAAGGACAGCATAAAAAGATCCTGTTTAATTTTATTTTGAAGACATATCTGAAAAATATCTTTTTGGTATTTGTCACTCAGCCTTGACTTCCATTGTGTAAACAGCAATTCTTGGACAAGCCAGAAGATGTTCTCCAGAAGCACCAGGCCAGCATTAACGAGCTGAAGCGGGCCCTGAGGCAACCCAATAGCAAGATGACCCAGAGGGAGAAACGTGCATGCTCTGCTACTCCTCCTGGAGGAACTCCAGAGCGGAAACCAGTAAGAATGTGATTTGATTCCCGAAATTTTTTTTGTCTGATCTATTTGGCTTGGCCAGGTGTCCTGTAATGTCTTGTGCAGTCGTTCCAAGTTCGACATGCTGGGGACTGAAGAATAAGTGGGGAAAACAGATCCTTATAAATGACAGAGGAAGTGATTTGCATTCCCTCTCTGACTTGTCTTGAAAAATCTCTTTTGAGTGTTAAATGGGCTAGCATTGGAGTGTTACGCTAGGCTAACTGTTTACTCTGTCAACATAGGCGACCGGTGAAGCCCATTTGATTGAGAAGCAGGATGCTAATGGACAAGCGCTGGATTGCGACTCGAATCTGGCTAGAGACACACCTCGGACTGAGGAAAATGGGGGAGCGTGGAACTCTCCGACTGAGAGATCACCTCAAAGTGATTTAAGAGCAATGGGACTCAAAAGCCCCCTGGATGATCCTTTGGCAACTCACAATGGTCATAATTCTGTATTCGCAAGGAGTTACATTCATGAAAATGGATTTGGTTCCCCAAAGGCAGAACAAGGGAGCGGAACACAGAGTAGAGATGTTAAGCTTTTCCAGTACGATCAGAACGTACCCCGAGTGCAAACCAAACACTTTGCTTCCTCCTTGGAGACTCTGGATTCGGTCTCAAAAGGAAAAGGGGCCGCTAGAGACATGCAAAGAATGGAAGGGCTGAGCTCTGAAGATTCACTGATAGAGTTCAACAAAACTTTGAACTCTGATCATGTCACCAAAGTCGTTCCACTCAAGCCACAGAGATCCAAAAAATCTTTGAATAAAGACACAGGATTTTGTGTGAACCCTCATAGCCAGTTTGGGCGGGATCCGGTCGGGGATGCGGCAACCAAGGAGGATAACAAAAGACTGCATTCTGACGCAGCTGAAAAATACCATCACAGCGTTGGACCAGGACAACGACAACACTTGGGGCAATCTAGCGATGCAGAAAGCTCCTTTCCAAGAAGAAGAGAGAACCCGGAAGATACTCAAAATAACGCCAACGTGAACGCAGAAAGTCTCCTATTTAGGTTACCAACAGTTCCCCCACGAACACTCCCTCTGAAAAAGCAGTGGTCCCGAGACCGCCAGGGCAACACTGACTGCAGCCACATTCACTACAGAAGCAACCAAGACGCCACCAAGAGGAAACAAGCGGTAAACCACCAAAACCCGCCTGTCCATCATGGGGAAGTTAAACATTGCATGAGCTTGACGCAACCACATGCAAATCTTGTGTTTGCCATCTCAACAATATCCCCAAAAAAAACAAATCACACGCTCATCCTTTTTCAACTCATGTGACCCAGAAAGCAAAAGCCATTGATCAACTTAATTCTTGTCCACGGTCCAGCGAGCTTTTTGCTTTCCTGTCTTTTTTCCTGCCCACCCCAACCTTCTGCAAAGCTTGACATCTGTGGGTGCTGCTGTTGCAAGGAGTGCCAAAATGCCTTTTTCCCAATAATCCCTGCGTCGAAAACTATTCGTAAATAGTCGAGAGAGGTCTGTGAAACTCAAGGTCCTGCCTTGGCATCTCTGTAGCAACACTAGACAATCGATAAACATCCATTCGACACGGTCAGAGTCCGCAGAGCTGCCAAATGATTCAGGGTTTAGGCATTCATACATCCCATTCCCAATGAATACCTTTCCCCTGAAAATGGGTATTATTATGATTTTATTTATTTAATTTATAAAAAGGGGGAACAGTTCAGTGCATGGCATTACGGTACATTTTGAAGAAATTTGCAGCATGCTTGTGTATTTATTTTTACTTTACCACTCCCAGTCTGAGAAAGAAACATCAATTGATGACTTCTGCATTCCAGAAACACTCATCGCAAACTTAAAACAATGTCACAACTCGTGTTTGTGATGGTTTTTCGAATGAAGTCCCATTATTTTACGACACGTAGGTAGAAATGTCCTGAATGTAGTTGAGGCTTTGATCCATTCGTGGCGGAATAATTTCAGCTTTTTGTTTCCATTCATTTGTAGGAGACCCCTCCAACACCTGCCATTCACGAAGAGCCACTCAGCGATTCCACGGTAAGTCGTCGCTGAGCATCGTACCGGGATCGTATTTCTATGACTGTGTTACCTTCAGTTTCTATTCAAAGGCTTTCAATTAAAATGTGAACATTTATTCATGGGGTTAAAGCTCTCGCCATTATAAAATATTTATAGCTAGCTAGCTAGACAGACAGACAGATGGACAGATGGATAGACAAACAGACAGACGGATAGATGGATATTTGTAATAATAGCTTAAGCAGAAGTTAAACAGTCTTACCTTATGTTAAAAACAAACGCTGCATGTAATACATCTCACCCTTGACATAAAAACAAGAAATTAAAGGACAAACGACGTCACTTTTTTGTTTTTTAACTGACATCAGAAAAACGTTTTATAGCATCTAAAATACCCAAAACACGCAATATGATATTTTTATTCAAATGCAAAACACCAATAAAAAATGACAAAGTGTCCAAAATCTGCAAAAAAATGAGCTGCGAATTGGGCATTTTCAGAAAGTCCCGGCCGCAGTTCGTGACGTCACGCCAAGACGTCTTGCATTGCTGGAGAATCAAAACAATGGCTTCAGATTCTGAGAATATGTTTTCTTGTTACACATCCAGTTATGATTATGATTCAAATAGTTCTGAAGAGGAAAGCATACATGTTTGCAATCGCTTAAATAATTTATTTCGGGCCATTTTGAGGCGACATTGGGGGAAATGTCTCACCCAAAAAAAGAGGCACAAAATGGCAACCTCCTCTGGCCACCTCACTTTCCACAGGCTGATAAATTCCTTATATGGAGCTTGGACGCCCTCTTCTGGCGGCTTTTGGGTGCAACACGAGGTTGTCAGACCAAACAAGTACAGCAAAATACATTGACGTGATGGAAGGACTGCTACAATGTGTCTTTTTTTTTTGGTCAGGGGCGTTCCTTTAGTGACGTCACGTACGGACTTGTCACCAACTCAAAAACAAGACTTCCTGAATATTCAGCGCGAGTGTTAAAACGTAAAATATAGCTAGTTGCGGTGGAATCTTATTAAAATACGCTCAGTAGAAGTCATTTGAAGCCATTTTACAAATTATGGATACAACTTGTCCAGAGACATCGGTTGTTCTTTAAAACACAGGCATAGTGTAAAATACCAAATGCGCTACTGTTTGATGACAATTGACAAGCATGTGAAAGCGACCAGTTTGCTATCTGATTGTGGGAGAAGCTAACAGTCTACATTATCACTTAGCGCTTCCTGTAAAACAGCACAAATGTGACTCAAATGTCTGTCTCAATTTTTTTTAAATATTTTTTTTAAAGATGCAATTGTGCTTTCATCTTACCAGAGAGCTCATTGGTCTGCTCAGCTATAAACGATGGTCAAAACCAAATGCGGTGCCTGTTATAGATCCTCACAAGGAGCCTAAGAGCTCACACGTGAAAACCATGTTAAATACCGTGAAAACAAGTCGAGGTGTTGACGTGACATGGCGTGAAGATGCAACACTCGGTCATTTTCCGTGGCATATGGGTAGCAGCTGCTCTGTGATGCTAACTGAGAAAGAGAAACGGATGTCAAGCATTTAGCGTGGTTCATTTCTACCGTTGTCAAATTAGTAGCCTGGTGTTGTCTGTAGCTACAGCGACCGATTAATTATGCTTCACTAATGTTTCTTTTTTCAACCAACGATATGCTAATTCCCGCAGCATATTTATATTCCCGTGCCACATTTGTCATCATCCAATCAGTGTCGCACAACGCCCCACAGGTCCGAAGGAAAAGGAAAAACAATGTCTTAAATATGATCTAAAAAACTATAGAGGTATTTTTTTTAAATGACAAAATAAACTAAAAATGTCATTAAAATAAAGTCTATTGAGAACAAATTTGAGAAAATTTGACAATAAATACATCCTTTACCAGGAACGAAATATTACATATTAAGTTATTCTTACAAAGTTTTATATGGTTTCATGTCGCAAGAATGATAGGGAGTGATGTGAGTTTAGGATACTTGTCAATATATGTGTGTAATATCGTTACCTCAGTGCAGGAATACTTCATACTTCAGAATTTCAGCCGGTTAGTTTTTCTTAGCTTCATCACAGGCCAATAACTTGGACTCTCTGTGTAGCGAGAGCCTTGGGAGAGACGTCTGGGTTCAGTATCTGAGGACGATCAGGACCATGACATCTCATACTTGAAGGAAACCCATCTGGGCATCGAGCGCAAATGTTCCAGCATCACCGTCAGCTCCACTTCCAGCCTGGAGGCGGAGGTCGACTTTACCGTCCTCACGGACCTGCACACAGGCATGGAGGAGTTCTCGCGGGGCATGTCAGAGCTGGGTGAACGGGATTTGTCGCCTGACGGCGGGCTGCGCTTCGGGATAGACTTCCTCCAGCACCAAGGCCTCTCAGAGCAGTCGCCTCCTTGGGTTTCTGCGGTTCCAGTGTTGGCAGAAGCCAGTGGCAGCCCTCCCGCTAAAAACGTCCAAGTCGAAGAAGTTCGGATGGAACCTAAGCGGTCTGACGTGCAGGTACATTACATCTGTTCTCACCCCCCATTCAGGTTTGGTCACTCTTTTTTAAAACATTTTCCTCCTTTAAATCAGATATTTATCAACTGACGGATTGTAACCCAAAAGCAGATTGTGGACGGTTTGTCAAAAAAATACAGAGTCCCTTGGTTTGTGGTACCAAAATTTACTGCCTATGCCTACCCCACCACTTGCCCCAGGTGAAATACCAATAAACTTACCTGCATATCTCTCAGAGTGAGAGAGGAGAGAGAGAGAGAGAGAGAGAGAGAGAGAGAGAGAGAGAGAGAGAGAGAGAGAGAGAGAGAGAGAGAGAGAGAGAGAGAGAGAGAGAGAGAGATCTGACGAGATATATAGGAAGGTAGGTAGGCAGGTACAGTGAGTAGGTAGGTAGGAAGGTAGGTAGGTAGTTAGATAGGTATGTAGGTAGGTAAGTAGGTAGGTATGTAGGTAGGTAGGTCAGTCGGTCAGTTAAGTTGGTAGGTAGGTAGGTAGATGGGTAGGTAGGTAAGTTGGTAGGTGCCTAGGTCGGTAGGTACATAGGTAGCTTTGTAGGTAGTTAAATAGTTCATAACAAATGGCATTACCCATTCAGCAGTTACCACAGTGGACAGGTTATCGTGTTATCAGGTCACAGGGTGTATGAAGTTGAAGTGTCCATATTTTGTCTGTTTTTATATTCAGTAACAACATTTCACTTTATATATTCCTCCCAAGCCTGTAGTGCCTAAAAAGCCCAAGAGGTCGGTACCGGTGTCCTCTTCAGTGGATAGGGAGCAGTCACACAAGGAAGCCAGTCAGGTCACCAGCGCCACGCCTTTGAGTCGGGAAGCCAGTGATGTCATCGGGCCGGTGAGGAAGACGGACATCAGGACAGAGACCCAGCCCAATGGGTCCGAGGTCACAACCACCATTGTGGAGTTTTCAGATCAGGTTAGTTGGGACAAGCCTTATATTGTTATGACTGGGTCCTTAAGCCTTTTTACCCCTCAAGCTTCCTGGGACGCGATGAAAATGGATGGAAGCATCATGGATTACAATCACACTTTAGTCGTCTGTAATGTTTTGCAATTCAAACTGATTAAGTGATGAAATATTATCTATTGTATTAATTGTTCTTGTCTCGTCATCTTCATGATGCAATCGTTAGTTTGACTCGAAGACTCTGACTTGATTTGAGTCGTGAGAGGGAAATTTTCTTTTCTCCTTTCCTCAACTTAAATTTATTGTTTCAGAATCAAGGAATGACTGGCCTGAGTGAAGTCTCTTACTCTTCAAGACAGAGTGTGTCTCCAGTGAGTAGGCACATCTCCAACTTTACGTCTGGCTCCTCTCCGCGGTTTAAAACTGCCTCCGAAATCCAAACACTTGGATCAGCCAACAGGCACACCTAAACATTTCAGTGAGATTCATGACATGAGTCATAAACAACATTTCAATGATTGTCAACATTTTCTTCCATTGTGATGATGATGACATTGCAAGTGGGCATCTGATTGTTTATTTGAACAATTTACAGTATAATTCATATACGTTTTCATTATCGTACACAATTGAGATGCAAAGAGGTACCAGTGGTTGCTGGGGTTTGCAATTTATACCGTATTTTCTTCCTCCGTAGAAGAAGTAATGCGCGGTGTATGCTGGGATATATAAAACACTGTTTGGGTAATCTCTTAAAATTACTTTCCCAGGCGGAATTTTTTCTTGATTTCACAAAAAAAAAGGGGGGGGGGGCAATGATTAAAATTGGACATTTTGGCCTTCTTTTGATCATTTTGTGTCTCAAGAAAAACAAAATGTGTTTATTTTTGAGCATTTTGATGTCTAAATATTCCATGAAAACCTAACATGGATTGGATTGGATTGGATTGGATAGGATATGCCTTTATTAGTCTCACAGTGGAGAACACATGTTTATGGACATAAACATTTTAAAGAAGGTACACAGCATGTACAATCCCCGCCATCACCCCCCCCCCCCACCTTCCACACAGGTACATATGGGTAGTCTTGGTAGAGAATCATCTGGATCTCCTATCCTCGTTACCGAAAATGTAACATCGGCGACCACGCAGGTTACCAAGGTAGAAAATCAAAATGCACAAAGCACATCATTTAATGCGGAATATTGTCAGAAAAAAAATGCTGTCTTCCTCATCGCAGACGGTAAAAGGGGGCTACTCAGAGACCAGGATTGAAAAGAGAATCATCATCACAGGAGACGATGATGTGGACCAGGAACAGGTGAAGCGGGCACTTCCACGCAACCAGTAGCCAAAATGGAACTGTATAGTGCCACTTAGCAGTTTTTTTTGACAACGATACTAGTGCAGCGTGTTCTACCGGAAACAAATTCCTTGTGTGTTCTACATACTTGGCAATAAAGATGATTCTGATTCTGATTCTGATTCTGATTCTGATTAAACTCAGTGTCGTGATTCCTCATTCCTCATGACGTCACATCTGATTTGATCTGACAGGCTCTGGCCATCGCAATCCAAGAGGCCAAGCAGCAGCATCCAGACATGCAGGTGACCAAGGCGGTGGTTGTTAGGGAAACGGAATCAGCCATGGAGGAACGACACGGGGCAGAGGTACAAGAAGCCAGGCAAAAAAAAGTGCTAAGTCGCGGATTCACAGCCATTCACTAATGTATTCAGGACTTGAAAATATGACATAGAGCGCAATTCCCGAATTTGTTCAGGTTTTGTTTTTTCATGCTTGGGTGCTGATAAAGCGCTAGCCATGGCCTCTCGCAATGTTTTTTCTTTTCCACAAGGGGCAGCATTTCTCCTTTTCCATGTTAGTGCTATGTTCCAGCTTCAGCTATGGTTAAAGCGCTATATAAACCAGCCATCCTCATTTCAAGCTCATATAACTCCAGACCCATATAATTTAGGAATTAACCATTTTTTTTCCGATGAAAGAAGAAAGTCTAAGGTTTCTTACACTGACTTGAATGTTTATGTCGTCCTAAAACTCAATATTCTGTGGGTCCTGGAATTCAAGTGGCAATGACAAAAACCCTGGCACTGGAGTGGACACATTTTTGCACGTCTGGCAGTGAATGAGTTAAAGTCAAAAAGTCAAAGTCCAAGTCAGATTTATTGTCAAATATGCTAATATGCAAAAGGTAACATATTAGCCCAGCGAAAAATGTGTATAATGTTTGTATCCAAATAGTTGGTACGAGTGTCTTCGACCCATCAAATGACATATACAAATGTTTCTGTGTGTGTGTGTGTGTGTGTGTGTGTGTGTGTGTGTGTGTGTGTGTGTGTGTGTGCGTGTGCGTGTGTGTGTGTGTGGTTAAATTATTACATTAGAGCTGTCATTAGATCAAAATCTGTGTGTGCGATGACATCATTGTCTTATAAAATGAGACTCATCATTGATTTTTGAAGTTGCGAGGAAAGTGTGTGTGCGTGTACGTGTGTTTGTTGGTGTGTTAGTGTGTGTGTGTGGTTGTTGGGACATACAGCCCAGTGATTGTGATGGGATGTGAGCTGGCTCACTTCATTAAACAGATGTATAATAATAATAATAATAATAATAATAATAATAATAATAATAATACAGTAAAATGTAGATATATTTAATTGAGCTGATTTGGAGCCCGAATCAAATTTTTTATCTGGAAGAAGCTGGGCAGATTTGATTAGCATCTTTGGTGGTCTCTCTGATGCTTACGATGAAAAAGAAAATATGGCTTGGAACAAAAAGCTTAAAAATTGAGTTTTGTAACCGTCACAACTCATTTGTCAGCGTATTATTCGTACGCAAACAGCATAAGGCTTCCGAACAGGCCATGTGCGACTGATCACAGCGATAACTGAGCGGCTATTGTGTTTAGTCCAAGCCAGTTGATGTCACACGGTTTAAGCCCGTCGCTAAAAATGTCACTTTTCTCCTATTTTTGCCTACAGTCTTGATTTCTTGGGATGAGAAGCTGTGACTAATCGCCCCAGCTGACAGCATCCCCGCTCATCTCTTCAACGTAGTGGAAACCGAACTCTCTTTTTTAAAAATCTAATTTCTCCTCTTATCATTTCTTTTGAAAAAGATTAGCATTTTTGTGACAGAATATTTTGAGGTGATGTTGCAAAGAAAACTAAATCAGAGAGTGGTGGATAACTTTCCAGAGATGGGGTGACAAAAAAAAAATCTAACATGGTTCCTTTTGAAACTTCAAGGGGATTCGATTCATTTTTGCCATGATGGGGCCCTTGTCCATTGTGTCATCTTCCAAAAAAAAACAGACTAGGAGCAGTATGTAGAAGTAGAAAACTTTGTTCGCAAACCCCTGCTGTGTATATTTCTTGATTCGTAATGCATTTAATAACTTCCACGACTATTGAAATGGACAAATCGTTCCGCGTTGACTTGAATCGAAAAGAACATCCCCCCCGACGTGCATTCAAGGCCCAACAGCTAATTTGATTTTTGGGTTGTCCTGTCCTGTATTTAGCGTGTGTGAATGTAACTACTAATTGCAACTTGATAGATTGTACTTTGAAACAATTTCTGCCTTTGGGTTTACAAATCACGAGTCACATAGGCGCTTCCTATTCCCATACGGTAACAGTACCAGCATGTTTAAAAACAGGGGGTCAAGTTCCTTCACTTCTTTCGCAGCCTCAGGAGCTCAACTGCATATTTGTGTAGAGTAGATGCAGATCATCACTGGGTTTCTGTAAAAGGATTTGTGCTCAACAGCTTTGCATTATTGCGTTTCAACAAGTCATGCGTTTAAATCAACGGATGCAGATTCCTGATCATGACAGAAAAAAGCAGAGGTCAAATGAATTGCAATCCAAAATGAGTTGTGTCGTTTTTAAGGAGGG
The DNA here is from genome assembly GCF_051943395.1 of Hippocampus bargibanti. Classification (NCBI taxonomy): domain Eukaryota; kingdom Metazoa; phylum Chordata; class Actinopteri; order Syngnathiformes; family Syngnathidae; genus Hippocampus; species Hippocampus bargibanti. Next base: position 30,723,753 of record NC_142734.1, read on the forward strand.
TTTTTAACTTCCTGACGGGAAATGAAAAGTGCTGACCCAAATAAAGTGCAAATTTTCCCGATGTTCAAAAAAAAAAACACAAAAAAAAAACGATTATTGCAGAATAAAATCAACGTGGGAGTTTCTTCACAGCTGACTTTCCCCTGATTTTTTTATTGCATTGAATATGCATTGTTTCCCTTCCGGAATGAAAATAACAGTATGCACTGTTGCGGTTCCACCTTTTTGAATATTTTTTTATGCTTCATTCATTTCATCAAAATTGTTGCATCTGATCCCACAATGTGCCGCACTCTGATTTGAATTTTTTGGGAACCGTATGGGCATGCCGTGCGCCACTTATCAGTTCAACGGGATGAGTTTTGTGAAACTTTTTTTCTATTAAAATAGAAATGTAATGACTCAAGTGCCAGAGTGTTGATAGGGCCTCAGGATTTGCGTTCTCATACCCTGAATATGTGCAAAAGTTTGTATCATGTGACTGATAACAGTTGTAATCTTTTTTTTTCTTTTGTCACGAGGTATAAAACGCTCACATGTGGTGTAGCTCCGTTGTGTGCCGTGAACGGAATGGAAGATGGACAAAAAACAAAGAAAGATACCGTGTACTTTGTAGTTATTGTCGAGGTCAGTGAAGACGTGAAGTTCTTGCCGTGAGTTTGATGGACAGTTGAGGGAACGTAAAGAAAGAGAGCCTCGCATCAACACCGTGCACTTGAACTTGTCATCTACTTGTCAATCATACTGGATCATCTGGTGCATGTGACAGGAACGTGCTTGTCCTTCACTGTTCCTGGGAGCGACTGCAGATGCTGTGGATATGAGTGCCCTCTGCACTCCGACGTCCTCTGCAGCTTCATCTCTACTGCAGTGCTTGTCCTTCAAGTCGTGCCGTGTCTTTGCTGTACATTGTATTCGCGCTCCTCTCAAACAAATAAACAAGACAAGAAACCTGACTGCCCTTTACCCTTATTGCCTGGACTTACACCATGTGTAAAAATCACCCACCCCCATATCATTTGAAATGGTCTGTGAAAGCTTGCTATAATTTTTTCCCATGATATCAGGTCAAGACTGGCCTCTCCTGTGTCAATTTAAAGGGAACAAGTAGAGCAGCTTACATTTGCCAGAAATAAGGTGTTCACTTCCACCACGGCGCAAATGTCCTCTTTCTACCTGCACACAAGACTACAGTAATAGGGCACATGTAGACAGGAAAAAAATGTCATAAATAAATGAAAAACATATGTAGTTCTATACTAAAATAAATCTTTTATATAAATAGATATTTATCATTTATTTATGACATAATTTTTCAGGATGGATATATTTTTAAAGACATATTTAATATAATTTTATAAATTTTATAAATTTTAAATACAGTATTGCAATATATAAGTATTTTATTTTAACATTTTTTTAGTTATGACAATTTTTGGGAGAAAATGCCTGATGTGCTTCTTCTCCATTAGTGTACAATGTTTTCTTATATATATATATATATATATATATATATATATATATATATATATATATATATATATATATATATATATATATATATATATATATATATAATATATATAAAATATATGATATATAAGAAAACATTGTAAACTAATGGAGAAGAAGCATATATATATATATATATATATATATATATATATATATATATATATATATATTGTATATATATATATATATATATATAAGAAAACATTGTACACTAATGGAGAAGAAGCACATCAGGCATTTTATCAACATTTTCAATTGTTTTGTTAAGACAAAGAAAGCGCCTAGACAACTGTCCTTAGTTCAGAGGAAGGGACTGAGCAGGAAAACGGCATCATGTTTATTAAAAGCTTGTTCAACCATGTGGACCCTCCAGCAGTTTTGCCAATACCAATCCAAATAACAGCATAAAAATAAATAAATAAAACTCCATACTTCTTAAGCAACCCAAAAAGGTAAGTCTCTCGTCATGAGGAAAGTTGTTTGAGCCCACGTTGCCCCAAAGTACATATAACACGCAAATACGACAAGGAGAAACAAACAAGGATTATAAATGAATGGAACTGCTAAGGAACAACAACAATGCGGATCCTAATTAGAAGACTTTTAAGGCTCAATTGGGACCTGAGGATTCCATACATCGAGTGCACAACTCTCAGCGTGCCGTCACTGCACTTGGTGAGGAGGAGACATGGAGGAAAGAGGTAAGACATCGATTCACCAGCGCTCGCACCATCGGCAGTTTTAGCCTTGTCTCATCTCTGAATCACAACTTTGGTTCGAGTCTGTTTTTTAATGGCTGCTTGGTAGCAGCCTGGAAAGAAACAAACAAAATAAAAAAGCATCGCTAATATCCAAGTTAAGTCACAGAAGTCCCAAATTGGAGCTTGTCAAAGGGCAATGGGCTGACTTATTTCGCCCACAATGAGCAACTATTTCTTTATTTTTTTTGTCTTCCAAAACTCAGTTGAAATGGAGCAAGAAGAATTTGATAGTAAAGCGCACTTAACAAGAAAGTCACTTGTTTCCATTTTTTTGTTTAAAAGTCCCTCTCGTCCCCACATTCCAGAATGCAAATCCAGGAAAAGTCTCACGAGTACACAACTTCCAATACATGACACTATCCATATATTAGAAGCAAGGAAAGAAGAAAAACACATCCAAAATGGCTGCAGGTCAATTTCACGTTCTTCACGAATTGATATTTTGCAGCGAGGAGAGGACAAAAGACGCAGTTGGGTGGAAAGCAGGCGAAAGCGGAGGTGACGCTTTCCGGGCCTTCTCGTCTTTTACAATGCCAACTCATTGTCTGGATGTTAGGTTGTGGCACTCGGCTTCTTGCAAACATCGGTCATAGCACGGTCCTGGCTGTGAGGATGACAGCGGCGAGGTTGGCAACAGGAAGTGGTGAAGATACTGAAGTGGCTCCCGCGGCGAAGGAGTCTTACAACAAACACAAATGCATGTAGCGAGTGAGATTTAAGGCGAGAGCTTTTTCCAAACTGTTCAAAGATTACCATCCTCCATGTTTGGGTTGTTGGTTTTGGTTGATGTAAAATTGAGAGATGCTTCAGTTGGTAATATACACAACATACAATACAATACAATACAATACATATTGATTTATATAGCGCTTTAACAACAACATGATCGAAATGTTTGAATCTGATTGGGGGAGGAGCAGTCCTTTCGGGTAACAACATTGTGTGAATTTTCTGAAATGAACAATCTTAAATAAGTATGATTGTTCTTTGTGAAAGCTGATCATTTATTTTTTTAGTTATGAATTCAATCCGGCAGTTGAAGTGAGTTGTGTTGTTCAATAGTGCAAGTATGTATCAGAAAGCATATATGGGGATGTGTTACTTGAGCCACTTGGTGGCACTAGTGTATCAAGCATAATTTTAGGGACATCCAAATGTTTTTTTATGTAACAGTTGGAAAAATGTATATACATATATACATATACATGTACATACACACACTAATAATATTTGAGTTACCTCTGAATCTGTAAATGGGTGAATTTGCTCTACTACAACTTAAAGAATCTTGAGAAAAAAATGTTATTTATGTATGTATGTATGTATGTATGTATGTATGTATGTATGTATGTATGTATGTATGTATGTATGTATGTATGTATGTATTCATTCATCAATCTTCTATATTTACTATTTATTGTTAAGGTTCACTGCAAATATTAAATAACTAATTTAAAAGGTGTGGGAGGAAGGAGGGATCAATCGTGTATCCATATTTCTGATGTTTTGTATTGAGAAAAAACAGACAGACAGACAGACAGACAGACAGACGGACCGACCGACCGAGAAAGATAGAGAAAGATAGAGAGATAGAGATAGATAGATAGATAGATAGATAGATAGATAGATAGATAGATAGATAGATAGATAGATAGATAGATAGATAGATAGATAGATAGATAGATAGATAGATAGATAGATAGATAGTTTCATGTGTCATGTATCAGCTGATTGGCCAACCTGCTATTTTGGGGATTGTAATCTGGCGACTGCTGATGCCCTCTCCGCCTTCACTGAAAGGTTTGATCTGGATCACGTAGTCTTCGTTAACGGGAAGCGACAATTCCAAAGACGTAGTGTTGGTCTCCACCACACTGGGATGGCTGTGTTTGTCTTGGCTGTACATCACCTATGGAATGAACACAATATCATATTGGTTCCCAAACATTGAAAAATATTATGAAGTATTTCCTAACCTTATGAGTCAAGGCAGGCCACATAAGCAAAAATGGAATAACAAAAAACGTATATGAAGTAAAATAATAATTATTTAGTCTCAACATATATTTCCCACCCTATAAGGTGCTTGGGAGTATTAGGTGCAGCACATTTCACATGACTACAATAGTGTCTGTGGTTGCACTATGTATACACTAGATGGAGATATACTAAAGAGAATACAATACAATAAAATGGTTTTCTTTATGTTGCACATCCACGGCCGCTGAAGGGCCTTGCACAGCATTTCAAATAACACGTCCGAGAAATCGGAATGTTGATCATATAGAAGGTGCGTCGAATAATAAGGGGGCACTGTCGGCTTTTGAGAAAATGGAATGCTTTTCCATGCACCTTACAGTGTGGAAAATACGGTCCTCACAAATTCACGTTGTGGGAAATCTGGGCCATGGTAGTTGAACGCAATACGATTGCAAACAGTACAACAAAGTACAGTAACTATTCAGCATAGTACTTTGTACACTTTCCGAAACTTCCTAAAATGTCACAGGATGCAGCTAAAGTCATGTCTAAATAGGCAAGATGTCAAGTTTGAGGTCACAGATTTATGTTCATTTAAAACATCTCCACCGAAAGACAACCTTTGTGTGTCGGGTAGGAGATTGGTGTAACCTGGGTTGTTAGTGGAAATTGCAGAGAGTCTTGATGCATTCACCTCGAACTATTGAAATTAAATAATTAGCCAGGCATTTATTTTTCAAGAGAAATGTAACATGAGTTTAAAACAATGTTGACCAGTTTGGGGGTCATTGGTTGTAGTATATTTAGAGTAAGGACTATACAGTACATATCGGTAATTGTAAAATAAATTTTGGGGTGCGTCACGTTTTATTCATTTACAGTAAAGTCTCATTATATCGATATTCTCGGGAGTCGGAAAAAATATCGATATAACCGGACTATCGATATATCCGATCCTGCGGCATGTAAATTTCCTCCTTGCGTTCATAGAAATAGTATCGTAATAAGCAGTACTATCGATATAACCGATATCGATATAACGAGACTTTACTGCATATAGTTTTGGTTTTTGTCGGAGATTACTGTATTTCGTTTTATGAGTTGCAAAAGTGTACGCATAACGTTTAGGTGGGGTGAGGCAAACCCTCCTACGCGTTTATTTTGATTATTGCAGCTGGGCCACAGTCCTCCAGGCCATAAAACACAATCAATAAGTCTTGTTGGTAAAGTGCAAAGCTTTCCCCTTATTACCTTATAACCCGTTACTTCAGATTCATTGTCCAGAGCGTGGACTTGGTCCCAATGCAGGATAACCTTGGAATTGGAAGTGTTCCACATGATTTTGATGGGAGCCTGACTGGGCGCTAGAGGGGGGAGGGAGAAAGTCAGAAAGGGGAGGAGAAGAGGCGGCAGCGGGAGGGGGGTGAGGGTGAAAAAAAACAAGACAAGCCAGTCAATAAGCATTAAAGTCAAGAACCAACTGGCATGAAGGATATTTCTCATTAACAGTTGAGCAGCGAGGCAGGTGTTGTGTCAGTACAAATGCTGAGAGGGAAAGGGTGACGACACATCTTAGTTCACAGATGTCACAAATGTCATCATTTATGTATGTATGTGGAACTGTCGCAACTTGGAATTGAAGCGGATCTAGGTGGGGCAGGAAATGTGAGACAATCCCTTTTCGGCAATGGATGCTACAGCTTCATGTTTGCTTTCAACATTTAGCTTGTAGCAGACATGCATATTCCAGCATGACGTCCCTGATTCACTGTTGAAAAGGACACTTTGATCCTCTCCACTTTTATCTAGAACTGCTTCATACAACAAAGAAAGTTCTGAAGATTGAATGGCTGTCCGTGTCTTTTATGTTGTGTCACATTATTTGTTATTTAGTTATTTTTGTTGTTTTGACTTCAACAATGGCGCCGCAAGAGTGGCTGCGTTACACCAGCTCCTGTATTTTGTTTTTCTACTTCTTTCTTTCCTTTGCTCTGAGTTTCATCACTTTGCTGCTGTGAAATGTAAATTTCTCCACTGTGAGAATAATGAAGGCTAATCCAATTTGCTGTTTTTGACAAAAACTAAAAACTTCCAAATATCCTGCCCAAATGTCAAGTAGAGAATAAAGCTGTGGGACGTGTCCATCTTCAGAGTAACGGCCCGGTTGCCACGCGGACATTTTGCAACATGCTAAATGGTGTCAAAACAAACGTACACAGACAGTGCGGCCCAACATTGACTGCCAGATCCTCTTCAAGCATAAAATTTGCATCATGGAGGAGACGGTCCATTAAATGAGCGACATAATACACTGACAAAACAAACAAGTTGGTGGATGATTTTAACTTTGACGAGCTGCAAGCCAAAAACAAGATGGAGTCCAAAAGTCGAATGCCGGAAAAGTTGCATAATTTTAGATATACAGTAAAGTCTCATTATATCGATATTGGTTATATCGATAGTACTGCTTATTACGATACTATTTCTATGAACGCAAGGAGAAAAATACATGCCGCAGGATCGGATATATAGTCCGGTTATATCGACATTTTTTCTGACTCCCGAGAATATCGATATAACGAGACTTTACTGTATATTTTTAGAGCTATTTCACTGATCTTCACAATCCATTTGGTATTGAACAAGACTCGGAAGACCGGCTTGCTTTCAGAAGAGCATTGTGAAGTGTTGAAGGGGCAGACTATGTTTGTTTCAACTTCCCAACTGACTCGTGTTGGATTCAAGTACGGTGTTATACTCTGGGAAGAAAATATTTTATCTTGTGTTCTCTGTCATCTAAAATAACGATATAACACACAACCCATAAAAAGGTTTCAGCCATCATTTTTTTTCTATTCCCAATATAAAAAAATACACAGTGCCCGGGCAGGAAAAAAAGGGCACATACACACACATTCATTATTATATTTTTTTTTTTGGGGGGGGCAGCTATGTTATATATAAAAAGGAGTTCTTACGAGGTTTCTTGGTGGTGACATTGACAATGCTGCTCTGCGGACCCACTCCAGCGCTGTTATAAGCCCGCAGAGATATCAAATAGGTACTGCTGCCCTCCAGATCCCTGATGCGCACTGAAGTCTTATTCCCCACCGTCCTAATCACACCGGCCGACTCCCGTTTCTCCTTTAGCCCCCAGTACTGCAACTAAAAAAATATATATCCAGCACAATAAAAACTCCACATTATTGCCCCACATCTGTGAACCACATATAGACATATAGAATGTTCGAACTTTTTGCAAAGGGGGCCAGATTTGGTGAATTGAAAATGTCGTAGGGGCCAAACATGGCGGACCTTCTTTACGTTCAGTATCACAGCAATTAATTGAAATACATTTCAGAGAGCCATTCTGTGTTTCCCATTTGCTTTTTTAAATTTTAATTTCAGCTATCTTAGTCATGTGTTTTGGTTCATTTGAAATACGCATATAAAAAATGGAATTAACATTGAAAATTGAAATTTAAAATTCACTTAACTTGACTTTTTTTTAACACTTGAACTCACTGCCAGACAATGTGTAAAAATGTGCCCACTCCAGTGCCAGGGTTTTTGTCATTTTCACTCCAATTCCAGGACCCACAGAATATTGAGTTTTGGGACAACATAAACATTCAGTACAACGTTAGAAACCTTAGACTCTCTTCTTTCATCAGGAAATAAATAGTTAATTCCTAAGTTATATGGGTCTGGAGTTATCTGAGCTTAAAATGGAGGCAGCTGTACAAAAGGCAAATGCTGACCCGCCGTGGAAGGGAAAAAACATTGCCAGAGGTCTGACCAGCACTTTAGTGCCCCCCACCCCCTGCAAGAAAAACCAAAACTGGAACACATTTGGGAATGGTGCTCCACGTCATATTTTCAATTCCTGAATAAATTCAGGGATAGCAGTGAATGAGGTAACTTCACTTTTTTAATACTTCAATAAACTCTTTTTGGTAACAGTTAAACAGACGTTATTGTTCTTTTATTGATTGTCACCATTTTAGAACATTTAAAAAATATATAAAATTGCCATTTTAGAAAATTAGGGGGGCTCATTCAGTCAATGACTCCTACACTAATTTGCTGTTCGTACTTGAGCCTCTAGGAGGAAGCACTGAGCACACGCAGGTAACAGCGCTACTGCCCAATGTATTCATTCTACGTGCGGGCCAGACATTATAGATTTTATGACGGAGGCTGCGGGCCGGATGAAAATTTACTACGGGCCACATTTGGCCCCGGGGCCGGACTTTAGACATGGGATAAAGTATACCGATTGAGTGTACCCGGACAAAGTAAAGGATGTTGTCCTCATTTATATATGAATGCATAAATTATGATTGTCAAATGGGTCTCAACTTAAAAAGAAAAAGCTACAACATGTACATTTTTTGGTGGGTGATACAATTGCGATTGTGTGGGCATGTGCAGGTTTGACCTCATAGCCCAAGATTCGTCTGCGGTTGTTGCTCCAGGCGAGAGGCTTCCAGGTGACCTCCACTGCAGATGCGGAGATGCTCTTAGCCCTCAGCCTCCCCGGTGCTCGGCTGGGCTCTGAAATGTACACAAGGCCATTCCTAACATCTACTTGCTTCATATCAATTTAAAAAGTCACCCAAAAATTATTGCTTTCAAAAAAGGCTGTTTTAATAAAGGGTGTAGGGAGGCGGCTGGGTGGGGGGGTTACTGTTACTAATTACTGTATATGAGAGTGTTTGTGACGTACCGTGTAGTGCTTCACTTGCCTGATTTAGCAAGCAATTGATATTTATTTCAACTGAGCATGTGATTGTGAAGAGGATATACGCTACGGGACGACAACGTAATGTTATCATATGGCCAAATTGATATGAATATTTTGTCGTGATCGCATAGGCCTAAAACACAGTAAATAGAAAGTGGATAGTTTCAAATATGTTTATCAACAAAAAGAGAGAGAACAAGAGTACAGAAGCAACGGCGACATCAGAGAACATTTGGCGCGTGTGCCTATTTTGTGGAAGCCGCAGCTGTTTTATGTTCTCTGAAGCGAGGCTCACTGTCACAAACTACGCACCGCTAGGTTGATGCTATATCCTGCATCGCCGTATGTGTGTGCGTGCGTAAATCTCTATCTCTCTGTATCTGTCTGTCTGTCTCTCTATCTCCCCCTGTCTGTCTCTCTTTCTATTTTGCTTTCTCTCTCTCTGTCCTTCCCTCTCTCTATCTGACTCTCTCTGTCTTTCCCTCACTCTCTCTGTGCCTTTCTCTATCTGTCTGTCTCTCTGTATCTGTTTGTCTCTTTTTCTTTCTCTCTCCCTTTGTCACTCTCTTTTTCTCTCTCCCTGTCTCTCTCTTTGTCTTTTTCTCTCTCTTTCAGTGTCTTTCTGTAACTCTATTTGTAACTTACGAACCGTTTGTAACTCTAAATGTTCATAAACTGAGGTAGTTTCCAATTGAAATGAATGGAAATGAAATATATCAGTTCCAGATCTCTCTCTCTCTCTCTCTGTCTCTGTCGGTCTCTCCCCCGCCCCCTGTGTTTAAAACACACCTTCCTCCGCTGAGTAGACGGTCGCCACCGGACTGAAAGGCCCTTCCCCGTTGTTGTTGTAAACCCCGACTTTGATTTGGTAGGATGAATAAGGGGGGATGCTCTCATTCTTGAAGACGTATCTGGAAGAGTCGGGAGATGTGACGGCAGCCTGCATCCAGCCTTGCGTGCCTAGTGGGCGGAAAGCCACAACGTAGCCAAAACCGGGGCCGCTCTGCAGCTCCTCTGGAACAGGCTAGGGAAGGATAAGGTGACTCACTGGGATGACTCAAGAGCGTGATCTTTCAAGTTATTAATACCAAATGAAATATAGAGGAATACGGCTGAGGGTGAAATTGCAAGTACTTATCATCCTGCATAAGTAGCTTTATACCCAAGAGGGAAAAAAATGGGACTATTCCAACAAGCCTTGAGCGTTAATCTTTATGTTGCAGCTCAGAGAAAAAAAGAAAATGTTTAAAAGAAATGACAGAATGTGCAGAAACGTATTTGAGGAAAACACAAGGTTGTCCACTCATTGGAAGGAAAAAAAAAAACTGGTTCACCTCCCAAGTGATGACTAGTTCGGAACGTTCCCCTCCACCACCATTTACTCTCGCCGGAGTTACCCTGGGAACTAAAATAAAAGTACAGTAAAGTCTCGTTATATCGATATCCAAGGGAGTCCGAAAAAATATCGATATAACCGGGACTATCGATATATCCGACCCTGTTTGCATGTAATTTTCTCCGTGCGTGCATAGAAATAGTATCGATATAACCGGGACTATCGATATATCCGATATCGATATAACGAGACTTTACTGTATATGAACAGAGAGGGTTAATAAGCAAACGATATTCTACATAAACGCTACTCGATGTAATATTTTCACAAGTGGAATTCCAGTGATATATTTCAATGCATTTTCGAATTTCAACCATAAATGTTGTCAATGTACTACTGGTGAAATTCATACAATCACAGAGCGACATTTCAATGTATTCATCCATCATCACTTAACATTTTTCTCTTCACAACAGCGAGTGAAGCCGCCACATTGTGCCCGACATCAACAGCGGCGAACTTTTAGATCAGTAGCATGAACAAGTGGCACAAGAAAGATTTGAATCGGAGCCACTGGATAAACTTACAGTTAGGAGGAATTTATTGTGTATCAATAAATGGCGATACGTACGCGTGTCCTTGGTGCGGGCCTTTTGAGAGGCTTTGCTCGGCTCTCCTGTTCCAATGATGTTGGTTGCTAATACTCTGAACTCGTATTCCACCCAAGGATTCAAGTCGATGACGGTGGCTGAAAGCTGCTTTCCGCCAAGCAGCTCGGGAACTAAGAGTCATTAAACCAAATTACCTTCCATCAAAACCCTGAAGGACCCAACCCTGAGCTGTTTTTTGTTTTTTTTAAATTCATTTGGATAGAAGCAACCCACCAGTGGTCACGGCTTGCCAACCGAGGGAGAAAGGCGACCTGGCTTGGATGGTATAGCTCAGAATGGGGCTGTGGTTGTCCGTCCCGGGTCCCCAGGTCAAAAGTGTTGTCGTCTCTGTCATCTCACTCACTTGACAGTCCACAGGGGGGCCCGGAGGACCTAGATGAAACGATGCAAAATTAATTTTCCAAAGTGGCAATGTGAGAAAGTGGAGTGTATTTATTGACAAGCATTAAATTGTGTGGTTTTATTAATTGTGTGGTTTGGTTGTAATCTCACAATGAAAAAAATCCCCAATTTACAACAGAAAAATTATGAAAGGGAGAACGTGGAAGACAAAAAGTTCATAAATAAATATAAAATATCAGTACAAGCATATTGAAAATGTCAACCTAAAAGCTGCATATGTTTCACCTTTTGATGAATTTTTGTTAATTAATTGATTAGTTAACGTATCTATCTATCTATCTATCCATCCATCCATCCATTGATCGACCTACATACCTGCGTACCTGCCTGCCTGCCTGTCTGTCTGTCTGTCTGTAAGTCTGTCTGCCTGTCGTTCTATTTATTCAATTGTTCTATGTATCTATCATGTATTTATATTTTTATATTGATGTATTTATATTTTTTTACATCTTGATATTACAAAGACAGATCGGGGACTGTGGATGAGCTGGCCCTGGCCCTGGCGGCAGTACTTTTCCAAAGTCATGCAGGGATGATGACAGAAATAATTGTGTCATCATGTCTTTTTCCGTGTCAGTGGTTTCCGGTACATGAGTCGGTTCTAACCCAGGAATGTGCGATTCAGGCTATGCTGAGTAAGTTAAGCATGAATATGCATCAAACGCACATTTTTTTTACAATGAAACTTGGATGGCAGAAAATACTAAAGAGAGTGCGCTCCCCCTTTCGCCCTTGTTAATTACATTCATCTTTATTCTAAGAAGCAATTATATTTCTACAGACCTCTTATCAATTGTACACTTATCGCCATGTTTGAACAAAGCGGGCAAAAATAAAAATCGAACATTAATTACAATTCAAATGTAAAAATAGAGCTGCAGTATTTCGCGAAATATACAAGTTCAAATGTTTTCTCTTTCATGTACAAAACTGTGCAAGGTTCTAAATTTGGAACAATATTGCCACATTCATCTTGTCTTACCTCTGACCACGACATCAGTGGCAATGGACACACTGTCCACCTTGGTCTGGACCGCACATGTGTATTTCCCAGCATGCCGTAGCTGAATATTGCGGATCATTATGTCCCCGGCGGAGCGCTGTCAAAACATTTCGTGTTAATTACTTTTTTTTATTCATGTGGGAGCTATTCCGGTCGTGAAATCGCCAGCTTAACCTCAAAGGCACACCATGTGATCGGTTTCCAGTAATTGAGATTTTTGAACAAGATTTTTTTTTTATGCGCAAGCTTCTCTTCCTGCACGAATGTGGTTCAATGACAAATGCAGTTGAACTTCCAAAAAAACAAATAATAATAATACATCGGCTCAGTAACACTAATCTTCAGGGTTGTTTTTAAAAAGTATCTTTATTTCCAAAGTGTTGCATATACTTTTGAATCGAAAAAAAATAATGAACATCAATCCATCGATCCACCTGTCTTCGCTACTGCTTATCCCGGGCGACCTTGAGGTGAGAGTCGGGACAAACTTATGAACCATTTCGTCTTCAATAAACCCTGTTTCTATTTTCTCAAATTTTAAAAACAGTAGTACCAATGGTACTTCTTCTTTTCCTTTATGCTTTTCCCTTCAGGGGTCGCCACTGCGAATCAGTGTCCTCCATCTAACGCGGTTTTGTGCATCCTCTTCTCTCACACGACCTACCTTTATGTCCTCTTTGACAACACCCATAAACCTCTTCTTTGGTCTTCCTCTCGGTCTCCTGTGTGGCAGTTGAAGGCTCAACCCGATATAGTCACTCTCACTCCTCTGGACATATCCAAACCATCTAAGTCTGGCCTCTCTCATTTTTTCTCCAAAGTCTTTAATATGAGTTGTCCCTCTGATATACTCATTCTTGATCCTATCCAACCTGGTCACTCCCAAAGAAAACCTCAACAGCTTCAGCTCTGCTGCTTGGTAGCACTAATGGCAATTGCTGAGTATTAAAGAGGAAAAACAGCGCTACTACATATTGCAGTTCATCACAACATACAGGATTTTCCGCAGGATAAGACGCACCTAAAAGGCTTCAAAATTTTCACAAGGTGACCATGCGCGTTATAATCCCATACTCTTTATATATGGAAAACGTTTTAAAATATGTTTTTCATTGAAGGTGCGCTTTATAATCCGGTGTGTTTTGTAGTCCGGAAAATACGGTACACTGATAATATAGTGAAATCCAATCTAAAAGATCTAAACAGCCGATATGATGACTCCCAGCTCTAATATGATAATCTGCATGAATCTGCAGCCGGGTGTGAACATGTACAGGCCATTCATTGACTCCCAAAGCACCCTATATAGCGTGGATAATATGGGACATTGCACAAGTATTATCATACACGGCATTTTCTATTTTCCATGTAGCAGCAGCGCACATTACAAGTGGAGCCATTTTGCAGCACTGTTTAATACAAAATCCTGAAAAATAATATCCAAGTGGGGTCAAGGGTTTAAATGAACTGTAGGGCAGCACAGATTATGAGGCTTCCACTGGCCAAAATAATGAAGCAAAAAAAATAGATAAATCAATCAATGAATCAAGATGGAACGATAAAGCACATCATAACTGCTTATTTTAGCAAACGTTGTAATAGATGATCAAGCGTTAGGCTTGGCTGCACGCTGCATCGTGAATTAACTGCTTGTTGCACTCGCCGACGGAGGCAGCATTATTACCAGCCCAACAGGCAACCCACGGGGCCCTAAACACTTATCGGTATGTTGATACGAAACAAACAATGGATACATTGGTCCCCGATGTGTGGTATAATTTAATCTGTAGACTGATAAGAGATGGAATTAGTCCATTTTTTTATAATGACGACCAGCTCTCTCAAGAGTCACTTTAAACTACAGTTAAGTATCTCTGTGTAAGCTCTCAGTCGCGCAGGAGTGGTCCATCGATAAAAAGGTTTCTTCAGCCGTCATCTGTACTTCTTTGAAAAAAGTACAGATGACAGCTGAAGAAACCTTTTCATCGATACAGTTAAGTATGCGGTCAAAAGACATTTGTCTGCATTTGAGAGCTCACCATTTATGAATGTGATTTTGTTTTCAGTTAAGTACAGTAAAGTCTCGTTATATCGATATCGGATATATCGATAGTCCCGGTTATATCGATACTGTTTCTATGCATGCACAGAGAAAATTACATGCAAACAGGGTCGGATATATCGATAGTCCCGGTTATATCGATATTTTTTCGGACTCCCTTGAATATCGATATAACGAGACTTTACTGTATATGTGGCTGTTGTGTTATTTTCAGAGACACAAAGGACCAAGACTTACCCCCCCAACTCTTTCAAAATAAGCCCCAGCGCTGCCAAAGTGGATGAGCTGCTCGTTGAAAAACCACGTGAACTTGAGATCCAGCGAGGGGTCATGATACACCTGGCAGGGCAGCACGATGCTCTCCCCAACCGTCACGTCCAGATGACCAGCTGGGCTTGTAATCACAGTTGGTTCTGGAAACATGGAGCGCTGGTTCAGAAAAATACAAGAACAAATAGCCATCCATCCATCCATCTATCCATCCATTCATTCACTCTTCCCTCCAACCACTGTACTGGAGCCTTGCCCAGCTTTCTTCGGGCAGTAAGTGCCGGAATCAAACCCTGCTACTCTGCATTGTGAGGCCGACATGCTAACCACCGTTCCACCACTAAAAAAGTTCCTTTTCCCCCTCCATGGAAGATTCACACACTTTCTTTTACATGAATTTTTAAACGCGAATATAAATTGTCCCTGTCAGATGTGTACTCATCTTCTCCATAAACATTTACTTGTAACTGTAATTGGAAAAAAAAGCCACATTTTTTCCCGTTTTCCTCCTGGCCCAGATATCGAGACAACTCTGAATACATTCCATTTGGTCTACCGAGAAGCAAATATCGTACTTCTTATGTGAGTTGCATAAATTAAGGTATGCTCTTTTAAGTCTGTGTCAACACTTTCTTTGTTTTTTTTTTTGTGTGTTTGCGCCATAGTTCTGTTATTTTCTCCATCAGCAAAATCTTTATTCCATCTCACATGGGTTTCTCGTCTAACTGCACTAGGCGATAATAGAGCGAAGAGTGAGAGTCCGGTGAGCGGTGAATTATACATGCATGTCATAAGTATCTAATAGACAGAGAAGTCAATGCAGCATGTCAGGGGGAGTAAAGGTCTATATTCAGCACTGTCAAAACAAGGCGAGTTGTTTTTCTGGTAGCAGCTAAGGAGAACTGGCTGGTCGTGGCCGTGCATTCTAGGTGAGACCGGGCAAAGTTTCAGCACTAGATGCAAAACGAGAGAAACTTTCTGCCGCTGATAGCAGAGCTGTCACGCTCGTTTCTTGTTATGACTGCGGGGGGGGGGGGAACAAATTGGCTTCCTCATTCGCCACGTACAGTATTGCTCTGCACACTATAATCCTCATTCGGTACAGTTTTGTTGTTATAGCTCTCATATAGCTTATTTTAACAACTAGATTTTAATATTTGCATCGGAATTAGCATAGAAATTGCAGCAAATTTTGTGGTTATGCCTCAGTATGCTCGTAATGATCAAGTAGAGCCTAAATGCTATGTCAGCAGTTTCATTTCTCGTTTTGGGAGGGACATAAAGCGTGAGGTGAACACTAGATGCAAGAACAATTTATACTCTGCGAAGCAAGATACACAAGAATTTGGGTGTATCGGAGCAGGATTGAGATCAGGAGACAGAAAGAAAGTCTACATTGTAACATTTACTTTGTTTGTGGCAACCATCACTTGATTAATGATTGTATCAAAAAGTCAGAATGCCAAGAGGAAAAATAGTCCATTCCTCCATTTGTGGCAAGCATTTTGCCATTTGCTGTCGACTGGATATGACATCATAGTTGCTCAACGATCTGAGAACAGGTGGGTTTTGTGGTTTAAATGGTATTCCACATACAGTGGTACCTCTACCTACAAAATGAATTGTTTCCGGAATACATTTCTTCACTGGAAAATTTTGTAAGCAGAGACATGTCTTGCATGCAAATGCCCTAATCCAGGAGAATGAGAGTGCTGCTAAACACATACAATGATCTATCAGAATCAGAATCAAAATCAGAAAACCTTTATTCGTCCCACAATGGGGAAATTATCTATTCATCTATCGAGACCAGAAGTTCTCAACTTTATTAGAGGTTCCGAACCCAACCAGTTCAAATAAACCTTCACCAAACCTTTCATGAGTGAAGAAAAGTAAATTCAAGACATAAAAAAACACATTTATGAACTCATTCACATTCACTGCCAGATAATGTGCAAACATGTGTCCACTCCAGTGCCAAGGTTTTTGTCTTTTTCACTCGAATTTCAGGACCCACAAAATATTGAGTTTTAGGACAACATAAACATTTAATGCAGCATTATAAACCTTAGACTGTCTTCTTTCATCAGAAAAAATGAGTTAATTCCCTAGTCATATGTATCTTGAGTTTTCTGAACTTGAAATGAGGGCGGCTGTACAAAATACAATACAATACAATACAATACAATACAATACAATACATCCATATTGATTTATATAGCGCTTTAACAACAGCTGAAGCAGTATCAAAGTGCTAACATGGACAAAAGGCAAATGCTGCCCCCTCATGGAAGGGGAAAATATTGGCAGACATCTGACCAGCGCTTTATCAGTACCCCCTGTAATAAAAACCAAAACCCGAACACATTCGGGAATTGCGCTCATCGTCACACTTTTTAATTCCAGAACAAATTCGGGAATGGCAACGAACGAGTTAAAAATAGAGGAAATTAACATTCAAAACATCAGTGTCATTTAATTGTATTTTTTTAAAATGACGTACTATAATAACCGTCACACATTGACGACAGAGCGATCTAAATTTCCCGCAGATCATCTGAAACCAGTAATGGCCAAGTGAGCGTGTACTAAATCACCGCCATGTTGAGGTGAATATGCTTTAACCTCCATGGCAGAGTTCTATCGAGTTTCAATGCAGGGAAACAAATGCAAAATTACAAGCTTATAATACTATTCTTCAAATATAAACTCTTATAGATGGTGCTTTTGTTAAGCCAATTTCTCCAAGAAAGGAACTGGGAGATGGAGGAGGGGATAAGGAATAGTTGGGCTTCTGTGCAAACATATTTGCAATTCAAAGTAGATTCGCAGAGGAATCACCAAAGGGCACTCTAATAGAGCACCGTTGTCAACTCGGCTCTGTAAATTGACCCAGAGATCTTATTACGGCAGAGGGGTGTTATTTAGAAGATCTTAAAAATAGAAGCCATTGTCCAGAAAAAAAGAATTAATTAAACATCAATGCAAATAAATGCAATTAGCCTGTGGCTTGCTTGCAGCCTTTGTCCATCAACTAACTGGACCGTATATAATTTATTTCAGGGGCCATATTGCACATGGGCACCTTGGCTCAATTGTGTGATTTTGGTGATTGGAAGCCTGACTAATGGCTGAAGCACAAGGAGGTCTAGATTAGTTTTTGTATTTCTTTTATACTGTCATTGTGGGCCCGGGAGCGGGCTGCCCAGGCAAAACTCGAGCCGCCAGCAGGGACCCGAGGGGGTGCCCGGACCTTTCCGCGTGGGGGGCACGCGGCCGTGGAGCCGATGGAGATGGGGGTCGAAAGGGCCGTTGAGCGGGCGCCGGAGCGACGCAACACCGGCCCGGCATGCCAGCTCTGCGGCAAGTTGGGTCATCTAGCCCCGGACTGTCCCAGTTGGGGGCTTCCCGGAAAGACCCCCAGTGACTGTAAGTTACCCCGTCCACACAAGCAACGGGTTCCCTTAAGGTCCGCGGGGGGGTTCACGTCGCGGAGACTGGAGCTGGATGCCGTTATACACGGTCCCACCAGGACAATGTCCGTTCGGGCCTTAGTGGACTCGGGGGCCGACGGCTGTTTTATAGACCCGCGCGTCGTGTCGGCGTTGGGGTGTCGGGTTGTTCAGCTGGGGGCGAGTCGGAGCATACTCGATCTCGACGGTCGGTTACTCGCCGAGGTTACGCAAGAAACCGTGCCGCTTCGACTCGTACTCTCGGGCAATCACGTGGAAAACCGGCGGTTTTTCGTGATGCGTTCACGCTCGGTTCCCATCGTGCTCGGGTTACCTTGGCTGGGGACCCACAATCCGGCCATTTCGTGGGACGGACCTACCATTCAGGGGTGGAGCCCCCTCTGCTACGCTCACTGCCTCCGGTCGGCCGCGGGTGGGCCGGCACCATCTCACAGCTACCCTAGGGAGGAGATTAGCCTAGAGGGGGTGCCGCCCTGTTACCACGACTTACGACAGGCGTTCAGCAAGGACCGCGCCCTGTCGTTACCACCGCACCGTCCCTATGATTGCGCCATTGACATTCAGCCCAACGCTCCGTTTCCCAGTTCTCGTCTGTACAACGTTTCCCAACCCGAACAACAGGCTCTCCGGGACTACATTGACTCTTCGCTCGCGGCCGGGCTCATTCGGCCATCACGGTCACCTCTGGGAGCGGGGTTCTTTTTTATCACAAAAAAGGATAAATCGTTGCGTCCGTGCGTGGACTATCGGGGACTCAACGAAATAACTATAAAGAACAAATACCCGCTCCCACTGATCGACTCCGCCTTCGCGTCCCTCCAGGCCGCGACCATCTTCACTAGACTGGACCTCCGGAGCGCTTATCATCTTGTTCGGGTCAAAGAGGGGGATGAATGGAAGACCGCATTTAAGACACCTCTGGGACACTTCGAGTACTTGGTGATGCCGTTTGGTCTCACCAATGCACCCGCTGTGTTCCAGAACCTCATTAATGATGTCTTGAGGGATTTTCTGAATATTTTCTGTTTTGTGTATTTGGACGACATTTTAATTTTTTCAGAGTCCCTTGAGGCACATCGCCAGCACGTCCGGCTAGTTCTGCAGCGGCTGCTGCAGAATCGACTATACGTCAAGGCCGAGAAATGTGAATTCCACACCTCCTCCTTATCCTTCCTGGGCTTCATCGTGGAGCGGGGGCAGATCCGGGCTGACCCAGCCAAGACCGAAGCGGTAGTAGAATGGCCCACACCTACCTCTCGCAAGCAGTTACAACGCTTCCTGGGGTTCGCCAACTTCTACCGCCGCTTCATCCGGGACTACAGCCGGAAAGCCCTCCCCCTCACCCAACTCACCTCCACTAAGACCCCGTTCAGGTGGACGAGAGAAGCGGACGCCGCGTTCCGGCTGCTGAGAGAGGCTTTCTCTCACCCCCCAGTTCTCCGCCATCCAGACCCCAACGGCGCGTTCATTGTGGAGGTAGACGCCTCGGACTCAGGTGTTGGGGCAGTACTCTCCCAACGCTCCTCAGTCGACCAGCAGCTCCACCCCTGCGCCTTCTTCTCCCGCCGCCTCAGCTCCGCCGAAGCCAACTACGACGTGGGCAACAGGGAGCTGCTCGCCGTCGTATTGGCTCTTCAGGAGTGGAGGCACTGGCTCGAAGGGGCGAAGGAGCCGTTCACCGTGCTTACGGACCATAAGAACTTGGCGGTCATCCGGGCCGCCAAGAGGCTGAACGCACGCCAGGCACGGTGGGCGCTGTTCTTAACACGCTTCTCCTTCACCCTAACCTACTGTCCAGGAACAAAGAACACCAAGCCCGACGCCCTCTCGCGGATCCACGAGCCAGCAGACAAAGAAGACCTTGCGGAACCCATCCTGCCCGGCCGCCAG
Organism: Hippocampus bargibanti; assembly: GCF_051943395.1. Taxonomy (NCBI): domain Eukaryota; kingdom Metazoa; phylum Chordata; class Actinopteri; order Syngnathiformes; family Syngnathidae; genus Hippocampus; species Hippocampus bargibanti. Next base: position 30,743,863 of record NC_142734.1, read on the forward strand.
ATCATGGGGGCGCTCCAGTGGGAGGTCGAACGGAGGGTCATGGAATCATTAAAAGGTACCCCGACTCCCGAGAAGTGTCCCACAGGCAGACTGTTCGTTCCCCAGTCGCTGCGCTCAGAGGTGCTCCAGTGGGGGCACGCATCCAAGGTGGCGTGTCACCCAGGGGTGAGCCGCACCGAGCACCTCGTCTCCCAGCGATTCTGGTGGCCGCGGCTCCGCGACGACGTGGCGGACTTTGTTAAGGCCTGCCCGGAGTGCGCCTGTGGCAAGGTCTCCCATCAGCCTCCGGCAGGACTGCTCCGCCCCCTACCTGTCCCCCCGCGCCCTTGGTCCCACATATCAGTGGATTTCATCACCGGCCTCCCCCCATCCCGTGGTAAGACGGTCATTCTCACGATAGTGGACCGGTTTTCTAAGTCGGCACACTTCGTGCCGTTGACCAAGTTGCCGTCCGCCATTGAGACGGCGACACTATTGGTCAAACACGTCGTCCGTCTCCACGGGATCCCCACTGACATTGTGTCGGACCGAGGGCCCCAGTTCGTATCCCGGGTCTGGAAGCGTTTCTGCAGGTCCATGGGGGCGTCGGCCAGCCTGTCCTCCGGTTACCATCCACAGTCCAACGGCCAGACCGAGCGGAAGAACCAGGACCTGGAGGCGGCCCTGCGCTGCGTATGCCTTCATCGTCCCTCGGCCTGGTCCATCCATCTCCCGTGGGTGGAATATGCCCACAACACCCTGGTCTCCTCAGCCACAGGTCGGTCACCGTTTATGTCGGCTTATGGCTACCAGCCGCCGCTCTTTCCCACACAGGAAGGGGAGGTGGAGGTCCCGTCGATACAACACCATCTTCGGCGGGCCCATCGGGTATGGAGGGAGACCAGGGCAGCCCTATCACGCACGGCAGTCCGGAACCAGAGGGTCGCGGATCGCCGTCGCCGTTCCGCGCCAGCCTACCAGGTGGGCCAGAAGGTCTGGTTGTCCACAAGGGACCTACGGCTGGCCGGGACAACCCCCAAATTGGGTCCGCGTTTCGCGGGCCCCTTCACTGTGGAGGCCATCATTAACCCGGTCGCGGTCCGACTTCGGCTGCCCGCCTCCATGAAGATCCACCCGGTTTTCCATGTATCTCTCATCAAACCGGTGGAGTCCAGCCCCTTGGCCCCCCCTCTTGCCCAACCCCCCCCCCCGCGGATGGTGGACGGAGGACCGGCATACGCAGTGCGGGAGATCCTGGATTCACGCCGCAGGGGAAAGGGCATCCAGTACCTGGTCGACTGGGAGGGCTACGGACCGGAGGACCGTCAATGGGTTCCGCGAACCTGGATTCTGGACCCGTCGCTCCTGAGGGACTTCCACGAGGCTCACCCGTCGAAACCAGGCGGGCCGCCAGGAGGCGTCCGTTGAGGGGGGGGTACTGTCATGAGCCAGTTGACAGCGGGGCGGGGCCTCCGTTCCCGCCGCTCGCCAGCTGCTGTCAATTCCCTCCTCATTAACTGTGGACATTTAAACCCGACGCTGGCATCCACCCAGCGTCGGAAGATACTTCGCCTTACGCCAAGCTAGTACGTGGAACTTGTTACCAGTACGTTATTTGCTTCGCCCGAGGAATGATTTTAGCCACGAACGCGTTGGTTGTTTGCACCGCGTCGTAGGTTGTTTTGCACCCTCGTGTGCCACTTTATTTTTGGTTAGTGTGGTTGGGTGGATTGCCGCCACTCACCCACTAACATTGTCAGTTGTCATTTTGAGTTTGTTTCACGAGTTGTTACCGGGTCCGCGTATTTTTGGACCCGCGCTTTATGTTAATAAATCCTTTGCCGGTACCCACGCCTCTGTCCTGCTCTACGATCCACCGCCTATACCACACGTTCCTGTTCGCCAGCTGCCACTGTCGCCGCCGGAACGTGACAGTCATTGTTTGATCATTTTAATGATATGTCACAGATTTGCGATTTGTAGCTGCAGCTTAGCTTATCGACAAAGAAACAAAAATACTCATGCACAGAATCCGACTGAAAGGTCGACCGTGACACATTGTCACCATTGTTGCTAGCCAAAAAAAGATCTAACAGAAAATATGTTTTGTTTGTTTTCTCTTCAGTTTTATCAGATCAACTCAAATTTGTGGTCTAACTATTTGTCATATAGATGTTGACTGTCATCCGTTCATTTGCTGGAACTTCCAAACTGATGAAAACTAGTGACCTACGCATGTAAAAGCGTCGTCCGACACTGTTTACGTATTTTTACCATTCATTGTGATGTACCTTGCCCATCCATCCATCCAATTTCCATCATACTTGAGTAGATTAGAAAAATGAATCTAACTAAACAAAGTTCTTACCTTTCACCAGAAGACTGCCGCTGCTGCTAGCGACACCAAACTGGTTTCTGGCGACGCATGTGTACAGTCCGGCATCCATTTGGGAAATATTAGATATCCGAAGGGTTCCATTATCCAACACGGCAACTCTGTGGGAAATAATATGCACACAGAAACAGAGACAGACACGTACACGTTTAGTATCCAGACACTCTTATGAGGTATTTGTCATTCAGACCGTTGACAGCATCGCTTTTGGTTGAAGGAAATGACAGTGAAATTTAACCCCGGTAACGTGCACGGTCATGCCGTGGAAACGAACGAGTCCTCTATCCTCCAGCATTTTAAAATTGAGCCTGGAGTTTATCTCTGAGTATTTTAATTGGGTGCCTGTGCTGCAGAGTGACATAAGCAGGACCTCGGCACAAGGTGTTACAGTTTGATTTTGCCGCACTGACTTGGTAAGAACAGTGCACTTTATGGCAAGATCTAAACATACCGTATACCCGTACTTAAATTTCTAATATGTATATTTTTTTCTATGAGTCATATTTACACAAACCAAGGCCAAATATTTGTAAACACCCCGCATTGCAGCTTGATAATCATAAAATAAACTTGTCGCAGTCCAACAGTTACACTGTATACTTGTATTATATCTCACTCTACCGTTACGCATAAAAATAAGCTTTATCGTTTAGTCACCTGTATAAACATTTCCCCAGTAAAATGCACTCAATTACTATGTTTGATGTGTTGCTCTTGCATTTGCATCTGAGACAAACGATAAAGATCGGCCATTCACCAGTTAGTGAAATTGATTTGATTATTCTTCGTAAATGTCAGTAAAAAATCTCAGGAGGACCAAATTCGACCCGCTTGGCTGAGCGACACTAAAAAAAAAGGGGGGAGTCTCGACACACGACAACAACAAAGATTCTCATTTCAACTGTTGCCGTCATCAGTCAAGGCTGGCAGATTTTATCTGACGCAGAGAGTGTGCTTGTGTTGCTTTAGCCGTCAACGTACTTGCCGCAGTGAAATATAACCTGATTTGACAGATGAAAAATCAGCTTGGTAGCCCTTGCGCAATGTTGTGCGGATGCTTGCATTCCCAAGAGTTGAAGAACAGTCTGATGTCGCAGAAAGTCCTCACAAATTCAAAGGTGTGTCACTTCATCTGCGGCTAATGACAGCCCCGCGTGAGTAAATCACAATGACTTGATTTAACACGCTACTATGTCGCTTGTTTTAAACATTAAGCTTGTGACTGTACAGACTCGCATGGCTGTAAATATATATACAGGTAACATTCGATTTACGACCGCCGCGAGTTACGACCAACCGTACTTACGACCGCGAGACCTTTTTTTTTCCTTTCAAGCGACACAGACAAAGGTCCGTGCAGGATAATTTATTAAGAGACAACACAAAGTGCTGGTCCCAAAAAGAGGACCAGGGGAATGATAAAAAATAAAGAATACAAAAAAAAAACACAATGGCGAAAAGAAACTCACACACGGTGGTGCAGAAACGGAACGATCCCGAAAGGATTACAGGATGGGGGGGGGGGGGGGGGGCTCGGACCGAGCACCAAAGATAGGGTAATACAAAGTACAAATAGAAGTTGACAGCGTCCCGTTTTCGTACCTGCTGTCCTGAAGAAGGAAGTGGTGGAAGTGGGGAGGCGTGGCCCCCGGCTGTCAATCAACGTGACAATATCGAACAAGTAGGATGTTTATTTGCCTGAACAGCATTGCACAAAATGATGATACAAAATAACAACACATAACTGAAGGGTGTAAGATGCTGGCAGAGAAAGCCTACATGGGGCGCCATAACCAGGCGGATGGCATAGTCTACCGAAATATCTGCGCGGAGTATGGACTGAAAACCCAAACCCAGGTCAAAATGGGAAACACCTCCCAAGGTGATAGAGAATGACCGAGCAAAGATCCTGTGGGACTTCCAGATACAGACTGCAGCTGCACAGGTGTTGGTCATTTTAATCAGTGGGAGTTAAAGGTACTCCCAGCACGACCGTTCAGTGTTGAGTCATTGCTTGTTTCACCCTGTTAGGTTTGTTTCATCTAGTATTTTACTCATGGTTTTGTTTGCCACTATGGACATTTTTGTTCAAATGACTTTGGTATTTGAGATTTTGTTTCTGCTGACTTTATTTAATACAATTTGTCAAATACACCCTCATCCCTCCTCCCCAGGTTGGATTGGATCAGGAATGACTACATTAGAGGGACAACTCATATTAAAGGCTTTGGAGAGAAAGTCAGAGAGGCAGGACTGAGATGGTTTGGACATGTCCAGAGGAGAGAGACCGATTAAATCGGGAGAAGGATGCTGAATCTTGAACTGCCAGGCAGGAGACCGAGAGGAAGACCGAAGAGGAGGTTTATGGATGTTGTCAAAGAGGACATCAAGGTAGCTGGTGTGAGAGAAAAGGATGCTCAAAACCGGCTTAGATGGAGGACACTGATTCGCTGTGGCGACCCCTGAAGGGAAAAGCCGAAAGGAAAAGAAGAAGAAGAAGAAGAAGAAGAAGACCCTGATCCTTCCTCCAGCTTTTTTGGAGTCCACCAGCACCTCCACAACCTTGCAAATCGGGACAGGTTGTTTGTCCATGCGTGCCCTGCGATTTGATGGCAACCGGTTCAGGATGTCCCCACCGATTGAGAAGGGGGGGTAGGGGGGGTGAGCAGCTCATCGACTTCAGTTGCTCCGTAAATGTAAACAGAGTAATATCACATCATTTGAACATGCAGGACAGAATGACCGTCTGAGTACTGTTTTGATATTCGAAATAAATCTGAGCAATGTTCTGTACAAATGAAAAGAACTCTCAGGTGAAGGGGACAAATGACTACAAATCTAGGGTATCATTGTTGAATATGATCTCAAGAAACCACCACCAATTTTATCATGGAAAGAGCTTTTGAAAGCATTTTGGTGTCAACGTGGCCTTAAATACAATGTGTGTGTAAACACCTTTTGGAAAAAAAAGAAAATGTGCTTATTTTTCCCAGAAAATTGCCTCCGAAAAAAACATGAGTATGTTTTGTTTGGTTAGTGTAAAATAATTCAACGGGAGAAAAATCATTGCTTGAAAATGGTTTCAATGGTTCTATTGAGAGTTATGGCAAACCTATTTTGTTGGAGTCATTGAAAAAAAATACACTGCAGAGAAAGCTAAAACCACCCTGGGAATGATGATGTAACCTCGTATAATATAATAACATTACTAATCAACAGAGAATATAAGTAAGAATGAAATAGAAAAGATGTGAATGGACCCTAAACTCTGTTCTCTCAAGAGTAGCAAAAAACCCTTGGCGGACATCAATCTCATAACCTTGTTCGAGATGAACTGCCCCCAGGCAAATAATCACACGGCTTTTGAATTATTTATTTAATTAGCTCTTTGGGAGGAAATTGGTTTTTATCTGGGATCTTACGAAGATACGAATTCTTCTGAGCACCGATTTGAGCATAAACATCATAAACGGGGAAATAAATTATCAGGGAGCTGAACAACACTCGAGCGCCACTGGCATGTTCGATGGCGGCAGACAACGTCGGTTTTTAATCTGAGTCCTTTCTTCAGTGAGACAGGTCAAGCCGATTTAATCAAAATCAATCCCAGCCGCCTTTTAGGGGGGGGGGGGGGGGGGGGGGGGGGGGGGGGTTGGCCTCTCAGCTCTGATTGTACAGCCATTTTCGTAAAACATTTAGGAAGCTTTGAAATTAATTACACGGCTCGAGCGGCCGTTTTCTACTCAAAAGCGAACATGACACAATAATGGGGTTAACCCAATATTTCAAACACAAGTCTCTTTAAAAAAAAGGAGAAGCCGAACATGCCTCTTTGATCCCTTGAAGATCAGCCCGAAGCCCTCCAAACTGAGTCAGAATGACCACGATTGCCTGACAGGCAAGGGATATTAAAATACATTATCCACTTAAACAGAGCCCATTCCCTGAGGGACAGTAAATTTAATCTCACAGGTGAACCCATGGTGGTGGTGGTGGGGGGGGGGTTCTTTTGTAACGGACAGTAACAAAGAGCTATGGATATGAGATGTCACACTTGTATGTCAGGTTTTCTCCTCAGCAAGCTTGAAAGGGATTATCCGGGATAAAGATATGGACATCATTATCTCGCAGCAAAGCTTTCACATTCTCCCTCCTTTCAAATATTGCGCGAGAGCAATTAATGGGAATGGGGGAATTTGTGAGACACATCAAAGATTGAGGAGTGTGATACAATAAATAGGCACTTTTCATCTTTATTGGTGGGTCTTAAAGTGAGCTATTGGGTGTAATCTAAAAAAATCAGCCTGTCTCTTCACGATGCAACAACAATAACAACAACAACAAAACCAGCATGCAGTAAATATTTTGACTAAAAGAGTAAGTTAACCAGGAAAGGTGTATAAAACGGTAAACATGTTTGTACTGTAGACAGTGCCACTAACGAAAAGACAGGAAGCAGAGCTGGAGGTAGCAGAGATGAAGATGTTGAGGTTTTCTTTGGGAGTGACCAGTTTGGATAGGATCAGGAATGAATGTATCAGAGGTACAACTCATGTTAGATGCTTTGGAGAGAAAGTCAGAAAGGCCAGATTCAGATGCTTTGGACATGACCAGAGGAGAGAGAGTGACTATATCGGAAGAATGATGCTGAGCCTTGAACTGCCAGGCAGGAGACCGAGAGGAAGGCCAAAGAGGTGGCTTATGGATGTTGTCAAAGAGGACATGAAGGTAGGTCGTGTGAGAGAAGAGGATGCACAAAACCGGGTTAGATGGAGGACACTGATTCGCAGTGGCAACCCCTGAAGGGAAAAGCCGAAAGGAAAAGAAAAAAAGAATTAATTACAATTTGTGCTACAGTTTTTACAATTCGAGAAAATATAAACAGGGTAAATTGAAAACTAAATGGTTCATACATTTGTCTCGATTTTCACCTCGAGGTTGCCCGGGATAAGCTGTGGCGCAGACGGGTGGATCGATGCATTGATGTTCACCATTTCCTTCGTTTCAAAAATATATGCAATACTTTGTAAATAGAGATACCTTTTAAAAAGTGAATCTGTGTCCTCCATCTAACCCGAGATGGAGGACACTGATTCGCTGTGGCGTCCCTGAAGGGAAAAGCCGTAAGGAATAGAAGAAGTAAGTTAACCACAAAATTATCATGACAATATGATCTTGTCCAAACTCGGCAATCGGTTTCCGCAGTACGATTTAGGCAGCTAATTCCACCTGCCCTTCGGCAGCCACCGGGGATGGCCATTTTGCTCCTTTCTGTCAAGTGAAAATGACATCACGGTTGATCAAGACTCAGGTAATGAGCTAATCACGACTGATCTCTTTTCTGAAGCTGAGCAATGGCGTGGATTTCCGTCAATCGGTGTATTTCATGGCCTGAATTCAGATTTACGACGAATCTGCTCTTGTGGATAATATATTTACCAAAACAATCGCAAATACAGGTGGCTCGGTGGACCAATGGTTAGCGCGTTGATCTCAGGTACCAGGTTCAATTCAAATCCTGGACTCCCTTGGTGGAGTTTGCATGTGATAATGAACGCGAATGGTTGTTTGTCTTTGTGTGCACGAAGATTGGCTCGCAACCGGTTCAAGGTGTCCCCCGCCAACTGCCCGAAGACAGCTGGGATCGGCTCCAGCAGCCCCTGCGACTCTTGTGAGGATAAGTGGATCACAAAATGAATGAACCAGTGACCGAACCAATGAATAAACGAAACGAACAAATCAATGAATCACAATAACTGCATCGTGTTACAATTTATCAGGTACTATTCCTGGCAGTGGTCAGCATGGAAATACTGTAAAATCAAGTCGCCACTTTAAATTAAGCACACATACATCATATACATACAGTAGCGGTAAATGCAGAGGCCATCTCATTAGACACGCTCGCTATAAGAGAAGAAAAATTGCTGTTGCAAGATTTTATTTACACATCAGATTGTGCCTTATTCTTAGCTAGTTTGTACCTCTCTGCTCCACATCCTTGAAAACATTATCCTGGAAGATTAAGAAGGAATTATGGGTATTTTAGTTCAGCCAGTGGGATGGATTACTGCTGTGCTTCTGCTGTAATAGCGTTCGGGAGCAGCCTCATTTCCGTGCAGTGGAAAGTAAATTCTAACGAGTGAGGAAGCAGGAATAGGCTTGCAAGAGATGCTGCAATCATGTCAAAGTCCACATTTGGTATGCAACTCACCCACTACAAACTCGAATGGGAAATCTTGCCATTTGAGTGCTATTGCGCAGAGCCTTATGGCTGCATTTTCCTTTTTAATGTAAAAGAGGAGGATAAAACGACGAGGTGAGTTGATCATTTCACAGCACAACAAATAATCTCAGAGCTGATGCTGGCATGTGGCCTCAAATAAACATCTTAGAGTTTGCGACCGCTGCGTCTTTGGAGCTGGCATCGCCATCGACTATCAGATTGGCCTTTCAGTTGTCCCGGCAAAATCTCGGCCTGGGGGAGGTGAGATAGAACGACAACAGAAGCCGTACTGTGGCAAGGATGAATATTTGAGTAAAGGGAAGCTGCTGAGCAGCTGAGCAATTAATCCCGAATGGAATGATAAAATGGGAATCGGCGTATGTTGCAGCAGGTGTTCGTCGTCTCCCGACGGTACATTCCTGAACATTCAACAATATTTCATGAACATGGAAATGCATCGCTGGCTGATTTGCACACTTTTTGATGAATGGGTTTTCGACCTGTGTTTGACACCTTTGGAGGAGGCACAATAGGATAAGGATAAGAATGGAAAGCATCCCTTGGATCCTTTGGTCCCTTGGAGTGCAAAATATAACATATGAAAAGAGATCTATAATATGCAGTATTATTATAATCATTCTCATTCTCAAATAAATACAAGAAGTGGGTTGTATTTGCATCTTTGTACTCTCACGGCTTCTAAAATAATAACAACACATTGTTATGCATTGATATTATTTTTCTTATATTATATTGAGAAGTATGTATGTATGTATGTATGTATGTATGTATGTATGTATGTATGTATGTATGTATGTATGTATGCATTTATTAATTTATATATTGATATTTTTTTATCATTGATTCATTGATTGATTAGTTGATTTATTTATTTATTTATTTATGCTTGTCTGAGGAATATGATCTCCATAGTTGGCGGCCATTTTATTGGAAATGGTTACAACGAAAGTACCATTAGAACATACAGGCATTATGAGGCACGCTGTAATGACGGCGGACTGACAATACAGTATATTGTTTTGCTTTAATCTAGCTATGGCAGCAGGCCACTGAAGGATGAAGATAAAATCGTGTGGTTCGATGACGTGGTGCTCGCGCCAGCTTGGTGCAGCACGGTCTGCCGAATTACCAAATGCGCTAAAGGGAGCTTGCACCTGCATGAAAGTCAAAATGCAGCAGTTTTTATAGTCAAGCTGTCTGAGAAAATAGAGCCCTTCATCTTCATGTCTTTCCCGCTCAGCGAGGTATCACATTGATCCGCACGCGCTGATTTTGAAAAAAAAAAAAAAAAAAAAAAAAAACATGGCGTCCAGCCGGCTCCTTCTGTACCACATCCACTACCGCAGAGGTAGGAATGTCCATCCGCAGTCTATCATTATCAGCCCTTTTGGGGATTGTTTCATTGACTGCCATCATCATCATTGTTGTGCATCATCATCATCATCATCATCATCATCATCATCATCATCATCATCATCATCATCATCATCTCCTCTTTCATCTAGAACTGCTTCATGTAAGATACAGGGTACTGAAAGTGTTTAAGAATGAATGACTCTCTGTGTGTTTGTGATGTCATATTGTCTTTGTGTTGTCATATTATTTGTTATGTCGTTTTTTTGTTCTTTTGTCTTCAAGACGGCGCCACGAGTGGCTGCGTTACCAGCAGCTCGTGTATTTTCTTTTTCTACTTTCAATCCTTTCATCACTTTACTGCTGTGAAATGTAAATTTCTCCACTGAGAGACTAATAAAGGCAAATCCAATCCAAATCCAATCATCATCATCTGTCTGGTGTTAAAACCTGCAGAATTTGCATACTGCTAATGAGCGGACGGATCATAGTACGGTCAATTACATTGTGTAAACAGTGTTGAATGCCAGCGCGTGGGATGGCCAGGAGGCCTTAGAAGTATCAAGTTAGAGAAAAACTGTGGAACGTGTAAGGGAAAGAGGGAGCATGCTGAATATGTTAGGATATTTAATTTGCATCGTGTTTGCTGGGGCTCACTTCTATGAATGTGAGGTCGACAACCCCCCCCCCCCCACCATGTCGATGAGCTTTGCTTTGATCAGGAGAGCAGTCGATTGTTCATCACACATTAAGAAAAAAACATGATACCTGTGATTCTCCCTTATGGCTTCTTTTCCTTTCCTCCATGAAATCACACCCCAAGGTGACATCTTGGGCTTGCATTCAATCAGGACGTCACCACTCTGTCGGGCCAGGGTTTGGGCTTTCAACAAATTCTGGGTGAAGTCTGGGGCAATAGCTAAGAAGAGACACGAAGGAATGGAAGAGCAGTGAAAAAATAAGAGGAAGGAAGCGAAGCAAGTAAAGATGGGACATTTTTATGAAAAAAATGGTATTGCAATTTAGTTTAAATTCACAAACACATGTCATAAAATACTAAATAAATAAATAAATACATAAATAGATACATAAACAAACAAATAAAATAAATAGACATGTCAACAAATAAGTCAACAAAACAAATACATAAATCAATAATCCAATAAACAAACAAAAAAACGTATGAATAAATACATAAATCAGACATCAGAAAAACATTTTATAGAATCTAAAATACCCAAAACACGCAGTATATTTTTATTCTAATGCAAAACACCAATAAAAATGACTTAAAGTGTCAAAAATCTGCAAAAAATTGAGCTGCGAATTGGGCATTTTCACAAAGTCCCGCCCCCAGTTCGTGACGTCACGCCAAGACGTCTTGCCTTGCTGGAGAATAAAAACAATGGCTTCAGATTCGGATAATATACTTTCTTGTTACACATCCAGTTATGAATATGATTCAAATAGTTCTGAAGAGGAAAGCATACATGTTTGCAATCGATTAAAGAATTTATTCAGTGTCATTTTGAGGCAAACGGGCGGGGGGGAATCTCTCACCCAAAAATAGGCAATAAAATGGCCACCGTGCTGTGAGGAATGAATGAGCCCGTTTCCACAGGCTGATAAATTCGTTCCATGGAGGTTGGACTCCCTCTGCTGGCGGCGTTTGGATGTAACACATGGTTTTCAAAAAAACAGTACAGCATAATGGATTGACGTGATGGAAAGACGCTACAATGCGTCTTTTTTACAGTCAGGAGGCGGTCCTTTTCTGACGTCACGTGAGGACTCGTCACCAACTCAAAAATAAGACTTCCTGAATGTTGAGCGCGAGTCTTAAAACGTAAAATATAGCTATATGCGGTGGAATCTTATTTTTTTAGATCTAAGATTATCTTCAAAATTCCATTCAAAAATCTGGTCATTCCAATGTCATTCATTCATTCATTCATTCATTCATTCATGTCCATACTAAGCGTTTCGTAACAGCTTCAGCAGTTGTTAGAGCGCTATATAAATCAGAATGCATTGTATTGTATTCATTCACTCATTCCTTTATATATGTATGTATGTATGTATGTATGTATGTATGTATGTATGTATGTATGTATGTATGTATGTATGTATGTATGTATGTATGTATGTATGTATGTATGTATGTATTTATTTATCAACTCAGAACAGAACGGTCAGCATGACCTGTCATCCCGCTTCTGAAAGGTAAACTTGGACGGCACCTTCATAAATTGCAGATTGGGCGATCACAAAATCACACTGTCTGAGATCCAAAAATGATAAATCATTGTAGGAGGTGTGCCCCGGTGAGTGAGCGAGAAGGCATCTCGTACTGTTTTGTATGCGGTCATGCTCAGCAGAAAGCTTCTCTGCATCTGACAGAAAAGCTCCAGGACTGCTGCCGCCAAAGATATCTCTTTAAAAGAAGAGTTTTGCCTTTACGTGTGGGCCAGATAATCAATCATCACACCAACGGAAATCCTGTGGTGTTTGCTTCATTCAATGAATGGGAGAGTGTGAGGGGGGTGAGGCATGATGACTTGTTTGCAATCTTCTTGTCTAAAAAGAAGATTGTTGTGCTGCATCTACCTCCCAACTCATTCGACATGGCCCCGCGTGATTTTTATACCACACCCATTTTTTTGTAAATCGTCACTGTCATTGTGGGAACCGGTTTTGAAAACGCTATCAAGATGGCTATGACAACAAAGCTGTGGATTATTGAGCCTTTGTTCAACGATTTCAGATTGCTTCCATTTTCGAGACGTTCTTCATTTTTGCCTCAGTTTTGCCAAATAGTTATATCGTATATATATTTGGGTCATTACTGTGTCGTCTCGGTTTTGTATTCTTGTGTCTTGGATTGTTTTGTCCTTTTATTTGACAACGATTTATGGTTTCTCATTCCTTGCCTTTTGAAAGCACTTTTTGTTTGTTCTCTTTTCTCCTTTGTAAACAGTATCCTGGGTTGCACTTTGTTGGCTTTGTGTTTGTGATTCATAAACCTTTTCTTTTTGGGGTACCAAAATCTTATCCCCGTTTTTGAATTTGCAATCCACTCCAATTTGGACAGTTCCGAAACGTGGCAACATTAATTATTTAGATGCAATGGTAACTGATTAAAATGATCACAACTAATGCTGATTATTATTTTCTTTGTTTAATTTTTACCAAGCGTGGCTCTGACTCACTTATGTTGACAGCACAAGAGCGACTCATGTGGAGGTATTGAGGGTGATCAACAGTCTTCTTACCTATGACACGAAGCTCGGCATTAGAGAATACTCTGCCATGCTTGTTCTCAGCCACGCATTGGTACGTTCCGATGTCAGCCAGATTTAAGCTACTGATGGTCAGCACTCCGTTATTCACCTGAATCCGGTCCTGCTAAAGACAGAAACATATATATGTATGTTACGTATCGTAACAATTCGCAATATTTTCCAGATGAGGCATTTCATAACTTGAAATTTTCGCATAAAGAGAAATTCTTAAGAATAGGTACCATGGTATAGAAATTGGATATCTAGCATTTTGTAGTTGGACGTAACTTGGTTGAATGTAACTCAGGCGGACAAACAGGCTACGCGGTCAATTAGCTATGCAGATGATACACTGCTTTGCTGAAGTGACCTTTGAATTCATGTAAACTATCCGGAGAGGAAACTAATAAACAGCCCAATTAGTGCCACAGTGGCATCCCAAAATCGTCATTTTTCATACGAGAGCACACTTTACCGCAAGCTAGGTAATTAGTGCTATATTTGGACAGTTTAGGTTCAATCTGATGAATAGCCTGATTAAATTCAGGTGCTAGCCGCACATTTTCCACACTTAGGGGGGGTAATAATTGAAAAGAGTGCTAATTTTCTTTTGTCTTAATAGCCGTGGTGAATTGGTGCAACCCCCCGTCGCCTAACATAGCGCTGACATTATCAAACTGTGGTTGACATTACACCTGAAACAAATTTAACTTGACTACTGGCGGTACTTTATTGATAAGTAATTTTACGCAATTTAAATGAAGAAAAAAGTCGACACAAAGGTCACTGTTGTAATTGTGATAGTTCATGTGACTGACAACAATAGATGCGCTGCATGCGAAACACAAACAATAAAACAATAAAATGCTAATGAATGAGCTGATTCATGATGTATGGCAGCGACTGCAGATACGGTGAAGCGCAGACAATTGATGGCTGACAGAAGCTACATATGCTAGCTAATTAGTACGCGTCATCACTTGTAATGTAAAATGAGTGTTTACAACGGGGTCGGCACCCGCCCCCTTTAGCGCCGCCCTAGTGGTTCCATTTAGCTTTTTCAAAAATGTTTGAACATGCGAAAAGGGGGAAATAGATAAAAGTACTTTTATTTTAATCAAATTTCTGGAAGAGAAGAAATGCGACTCAAGCATTAACATTTTTCCAATGCTGTAAAAATAAGCAAAATCGACATTTTATGTCACCATTTCTGTCAACGGAGAATTGCGTCAGAGCAAGGGACACACATCCTGTGTGGAACGGATGCGGATTGTTTTTCAGCATTTTACAGGAGCTGCCTTTTCAGCAGGTCATGTATTTGTTTTCTATTTCTTCCTTTCCTCTCCTCTTTTTTCATATATTTGCTGCTGTGAAATGTAAAATTTTCTACTGCAAGACCAATAAAGGCAAATTCAATCCAAATCCAATCCAATTAACTAATTCACTGCCATTCCCAAATTTATTTAGGAATTGAAAAGTTTGACATGGAACGCCATTCCCGAATTTGTTTGGGTTTTGTTTTTGCGTGCGGCGTGTGCAGATAAAGCGCTGGTCAGACCCTGGCAATGTTTTTTCCTTCCATGAGGGGGCAGCATTTGCCTTTAGTCCATGTTAGCGCTTCAGCTGTCGTTAAAGTGCAATATAAACAAATACCTATGTATGTATTGCATTGTTTTCTTGTACAGCCACTGCAATTTCAAGCTCAGATAACTCCAGACCCATATAACCTAGGAATTAACTGTTTTTTACTGATGAAAGAAGAGAGTATAAGGTTTGTAACGCTTTATTGCATCTTTATGTAGTCCTAAAAGTTAATATTCTGTGGCTTCCGCAATTTGAATGAAAATGACAAAAATCTTGGCACTGGAGTGGACGCATTTTTGCACATTGTCTGGCAATGTGCAAAAATAAATAAGTAAATAACAATACAATTCACCGAGGGTACTGGCAAAAAATGGGACTATGGAGGGCTAAGAGAAGCATTTTTAAAGAGTACACCTGAGCTATGATAGTTTGCAAAAGTGCACCCCATGTCTCATTCATCAGGCCATTATTGCTGTTGCTCATAATGGCATGTGTGTCTGTGTGCATTCGTGCGTGTGTGTGTGTGTGCATGTGTGTGGAAGTGCATGCGTATGAACCCCTGCTCTAAAGGATGCGCTGTAGGAGAAAGAACACATTCAATCATGAAGGCTCATTGTGCATTTGTAACCAGCTTTGTCATTTTGACAGCTAATATCACTAATTTATTCATTATGAGGCTTGTAATTGTTTACTGCTACAAACATTTTTGTTTGTTTGTTTGTTTTTTTGGTCCACTATAGCTCATATAACATTTTGGATTGGTGACCACTGGTGACATTAACATATCTACTTTATTTCCTACACAAATAATAACCGTTTTGAAATATAAGAACGACAGAGTTAAACCAGCATTCTGGGACAGATTGTGTTTGACTTCAGTGGTCCAACGTTAGCTTCGATGGATGTGTGGCAAATGTGTGCCTGTCATCTCGGATCACTCCAGAGCTGACACTTGAAAAGTCACTTGCTTCAAGTCTGTCAGTGACACAGCTGAGGAGCTTCAAACCGGTGCCAGATCTAAAGCTCACTCGCATGATGGACACTCCGGTGACCTGGCGCCCGGGGGTGTCCTGTGTGAGGAGGATAAGCGGCAGTTTCCAAATAAAACACAACAATCTGCATGGTTTGGGGCATATTTGCGTGTTCACGGGAGAGAGAGAGTGTCACTGTGACTTTGAATAGATGAACGAGAGCCCAAGGGGTGACAGAGATTAAAGAGATCTGTGTAAAGTGCAGGAGTTGGGGTCACACCGCCCTTGTGCACCCGCTGCCCCAATTAAAAAGAAATAAACTGTCTTTTTTCAAAGCAAGTTGAGCTCTGAAATAAATAAATAAATACTTACATAGATAAATATGTCAATAAAACAAATACAGTAAAGTCTCGTTATATCGATATCGGATATATCGATAGTCCCGGTTATATCGATACTATTTCTATGCACGCACGGAGAAAATTACATGCAAACAGGGTCGGATATATCAATAGTCCCGGTTATATCGATATTTTTTCAGACTCCTTTGAATATCGATATAACGAGACTTTACTGTACATAAATGAATAAATAAACAAATACAAATAGATAAATGAATAAACAATTACAAAATCCCACATAAATGAATAAACAAACAAAAATAAATCAATAAATAAAATTAATCAATAAAAATAAGAACAAAATTAAAACAAACAAACCATTAGGGGGGTTGGCGCACCCCGACTTTGGAAAGCAAACCAAATGCACATCAGACCATTTTTCTAACTGAAGCTCCGCACTCATACTGAAGTTCGTTCTTACGATACAATACAGTCCAGTAAGTGGCTCCTTGTTTTGCCAAGGTGACATTTTCAAGTGACAGCCCTCCCCCGTAGTCATTTTATTCTTTCTGGAGAGGGTCAGAAAAGCACCTGAGGAGTGAATACGTCGAAAGACCCTTGATAGAAACCCACTGAGACAGTGAACCCAAGAGAAAGGGAGATAAAACAGAGAAAAAAGGAGGGAGAGGGAGTCTGATTCATTCTAATGAGAAATAACAAATGCTCGCCACAGTGCTTTTCTTTCCTCCTCTCCCTTTCTCTCTCTACAACACTGACCTTTAGGTTTGGAAATTGATTTAAAGCTGCTGCTGTTGATGCTGGCATTTTGGAAAATTGTAACACCTCCACTCATTAATAGAGTCACATGTACAGAGAATATGTTTCTCGGGCAGACTGTCTGAAGAAGTTTTACAATGGGACTTACAAATCGATCATGAGGGATTTGTTTGATTAAGCGTGAAATGACCCTTGATCGGACTCAAAAGTCGCATTATTTTAATGAACACAGTCCCCGACAATAGTATTAACTACATAATGAATGTTTTTGGAGAACATCATTTCAAGAGGGGCGTTTCAAAAAGAATTTAAAAACATATATTTTTACAACACGCTGTACAATGCGAATATAGCATTCATTAAGCATAATTTGTTAAAGGAAACAAAAACGTAAGAGAATACAAACAACGGTGTCAGGTTTTCAGGATAAAAAAAAAAAATAATGATGAAAAAAAATAAAATAATGATGAACTGTTAGTCTCAGTGACAAAAAACAACAAAAAACAATTACATTCCTGCGGCACAAAAACATTTTTTTATGTTTGTCAATGCGGGGAAAAGAAATTTTCGATCATCCGCTCCTAACTCGCTGTAAAATTTCCTCAAGTTAGGTGGACAACTACTCACGGTATAGCTCAATGGTTGGCCTATGTCTAGTTTTTTGTTGGCCATCGATTAAATGAGACAGGTGGTTTGCTTGATCGATGTTGGTCTTAGCCTGGTTTGTTTGCAAATTGACACGAACGGATGGATGGTGACTTTTTTGATCGTATTTGCCGGACGACTCATTCATTCATTTTAAACACCTTTTAATTAAAAAGTGTTATTTGGGAAAATTACAAGAAAACATTTGGATGGATTTGGCATTGATTCAATTTTTTTCCAATAAAACACCCAAGCCTGGAAATGTGAATCACAGCAGTTGGTAGAGAGCTAAACTTGGAAACCGTGTTGTTTAGAATCATCGTCAATATTTTAATTTTTTTGCCAAACATTGCGCAAATTTGGACTTGATTTTGTGACGGCATCTGGCATCCTTGGCGTCTCATTCTTCTTTTGTTTCATCTTGTTATTTGGTACTCGTGTTTGTGCGGTACTAAGCAAAATCAAACGCATCCAAATCAGAACTTGTACGAAGTCTCTTACCTCTGTCAGGTCCAGAGGTTCTCCATTCTTCAGCCAACGGTATGAAGGCTTGGGCTTGGCGCTGGCTTTGCACTCCCACACCAGCATTTCATCAATAGTCTTGTGAGCGTCTGGGGGCTTCTCAGTCAAATGAGGAGCAGCTGTCACAAAACAAATGCAATAACTACGCATGCAAAGTCACCGCATAGACTTTAATCGACAAAGCAGGCAATTCCATCTTCAGACTCTTCATCCAAGGACACAAATTATGAATGCACTTCCAATTAACCCAAGGTTGGCTTTTACTTGATGAAATAAATAAATAAATAAATAAATAAATAAATAAATAAATAAATAAAGACAACCATATAAAGCATCAACATTTTGCAACTCAAAAGTGGAAAAAGAACTGGTATGATTCAAGAAGAAGAATGAATTAAGATTGCTGTCATTTTCCATTAGTTGTAACGAAGAAAAAGTACAGCGGTATATGTAGAAGTACGAACACCCCAAAAACATGGATTGTGGTCCAACTTTGAGTTGCCATTTAATGGCCTTTTTACTCTTTCAGGCATCTAAAACTCCCACAATGCTTCTTTATACATACGCTGATGTCGCGTAAATTATTTGCACCTAATCTCTGGTGACAGAAACGGAAGATGGATGGCGCATTTGGAGAAGGCGCATTAATAGGAGACACCCTGCCAGGGTCAAGGGGAGAGACGAATCGAAGTCAGTCCATCTCCTTGACATGATGTGTTGCATAGTGAGCTCAATTAAGTTCTTTGCTATTACTTGTGGTCTGCTCCATTTTCCAGCTGAAACTTTCTTATTTATCGTCCTTCTATGGCAAGAGATGAAATACCAAATCTATACAACAAATGACACAAATATCAATGAGTGGAAATAAAGACGCCATTGCACGCCTTTTACCCAAACTCAAGATACGATTGATTCTGAGTCAGGTCAGATTTATGGTCAAATTTGATTGATTGCAAAAGATGTTTGTAAACAAACGGAGAGAATAAATGCATCTTTTTGTTTCTGTTTCATCATTAGCTGTATCCCTGTATTGATTACAGATTTTTCTCACCCGGCTACCGACAAAATTAACTAGCCGTTCGGGCACACATGCCACAGTTGGAGCTGAAATGTTGAACTTAAGAGCTACTCAATCATGTCATTGGGCCTTATTTTCGAACCTCAAATTAAATTAGACCAGATTGCACGACCTGTGACTTCTCCATACATATTTTTTTTTTGTATATTTTTTAATGGTCACCTCGGAGATTCTGAGCACTCAGAGGAGTCAGAAGTCAGAAGATCCCGCATTAGCATTTCAAAAGGACCCTTCTTACAGGAACAAGATGTAGATGCGATTATTTAATTCCAGCAAATCCCAACTGAGCTTTATACGCAGACATCATCAAAGACTAAACAGCAAGATAATGCGAAGAAAAACTATAAAATCTTTCATCAAGGGTCATTAAAAGCTCACTCGGAATATGGCCATAGGTGCAGTGTTGCTAAGGGTGGCAAATCACCTCTCCCTGAAAGGTGATTTAAATCTGTGCATGGTGTGCCCAATGTTAGCGGCCGACACAATAAAGAGCTTGTCAGAAATGAGCGATTGGGAATGGGTTCATTTACTGCCACATCCCAAAGTCTCACACTGTTATTTATAGTCTCAAATAAAAGCAACATTTTTCACATTTTTCACGACAAAAAAAACTATATATATATATATATATATATATATATATATATATATATATATATATATATATATATATATATATATATATATATATATATATATATATATATATACACACACACACACACACACACACACACACACACACACACACACACACACAAGTTCCTTCGTAACTTGAGGCAATATTTTCCTGTTCAGGCATTTTGCTACTTGATTTTTTTTTATGAGAAGACCTTCATAAATAGAGGTACCATTGTACAGTACTTCCCACAGAACAAACTTACCATAGAATGATAGCTTTCCTTTGACAGAATTTCTGCCTCTGCTGTTCTCAGCCAAGCATTCATACATCCCCGCATCCTCCTGTTGAAAATAAGGGATCTCTAAAACTCCGTTGGCTCGATTGATGTCTACTTTTCTTCCCGAAGAGGCTCCATCGACTCTCCTCCAACTGATGGTTGGCACTGGGCTAAAAGCAACACAGCATTATTAGTACTAAGCAAGAGCAGGACCGACTATTGCTGTCACAATGAATTGTTATATGTTATGGTAGAAAATCGATACACTGGCATCAGTTCAAGATAATATCGCGTTTGATTCTGCGATTGTAAAGGCTGATGCTAAACACCGTGTCAAAAATATGAATGCGTGTGACATATTTTGTATTTCTGATCAAACAAAAAAGTCAAAAGTGCAGGTTGAAGGCAAGAAAGTTTCTTGCCTCAGCTGGTTGCAAGTAATTGCATTTTTTTCTGATAATCATTCCCACGGACTTTTCCATACATGACCAGACAGACTGTATTGTTGCAGTTAACAATGTATTGTGACTCATTATCACTGGAGTAATCATACATTGGGGAACGTACTTTCCGAGTGCAAAACATTCCAGCTTGACCGTTGAGCTCTTGGCGACTGGGACAACTTCAGGGAACTGTACCTCAATCTTTGGCTCATATTCACCCATGACACCTGGTGTGCCAAAGAAAACACGAAAACGAGTAAATTAGTATGATCACAACAATCCTTCCAGATTTTAAATTAAATTACATTTCAGACAAATAAAAAAACTATGATAAGATAGATGCAGTCCTTGCTATACTGTAAATGACTGAACATGAAGATAGAAATTCCATTCATTTGGCATCATGAAGTGAAAGCTGAACCGATTGCATGAACTTGCGCACCAACTGTTAATACGATATCAATATTGACATTCAAATTTGGGGTATAATGTAATACGAATGGCCCAACTGTATTTATTTATTTATGTATTTATTTTTATTGTCAAAGTAGGATTTTTGCAGGAATTTACTCCATATTTGAATGGGATTAACTGTATGCTGTATATGTATATTATATACAGTAAAGTCTCGTTATATCGATACGCAAGGGAATCCGAAAAAATATCGATATAACCGGGACTATCGATATATCCGATCCTGTGGGGGGGGGGTGCGTAAATGCGGCATCTTTGTTATGGCATGTAATTTCATCATTGGATTCATGGATTGCGTATCTAACATGTTTTTTGTACAGTAGTGAAGTGAAAAATGAAGTTGTGCATAAAATAAAAACGTCTTTACACTTTTTAATGACTATTTCCTTTCAAAAATGCAACCAACCAATGCTAAATCGTCAAGTTCTATTCACACGAAGTCACGAACGCCAGCATGTACAATCATATGAAAAACAGTGATTGTTGCAAACAATAAAGATATCTGGATGCAACACAATTAAATACTGTACATGGATGAAAAACTGCAACGTTTACATAACTTACGTGACGTTCGAGAGTGGCTGAATAGAATGCCGGCGCGCAGCTGTGACGTTACAACAGCTTTTTGACTGACTCAAGAAACACAAAAAGTGATGTTGGTTGCCCTTTAATGCACAGTATGGAATGTACAGTCATTTTCAAAATCATGACGCTTCAGCAGACAACACAACAAACATTGTTGCAAAAAACGCTTGCATTCATGTAACAGTACATGTACATAACACTGCAATTAGTATGTATGTAAGCTATTTAAAAAAGTCATCAATCTTCTTCTGCTTCCCATTTTTATATTTTAATATGAACACTTCCATCTTGTTTAACGTTTCTAAAAAACCGGATGCATTTTCTACGAATTCAAAGAAAGATCGCGTGTCCGCAACCCCTTGCAACGCTTTTGTCTAAGTTGCAAAAGGTGTGCATTCAGTCGCTACTTCTTCATCGTCATCAGCATCATCATCATCACGGGAATCTACTGTGGCATACTTGGCTTTGACCTCCGCTGCGATATCCGCATCTGATGAGCTTGGGAATGTCGCAATGTCTTTGTCGACTGCGACATACGATGCAATGTCGGCGACTTTTAGCTTTTCAGCCAACACTGCAAGAGGAATGTTGTCGTCATCCTCTTCGTTAGCTGCAGATGTTTCCTCACTGCACCCTGGATTTTCAAATTTGCAGTGACGGAAGCAGTTCTTGATGGTGTTTTCGGACACCGTGCTCCACGCTTTGGAAATTGCTCTGATGGCATCCAAAACAGTCCATTGTTGAAGACACACGAGCAGCCGTCTGATACACACGAGCTGCCGTCTGAAAATGGCGTCTGCTCGGGAGAGCTGCCACGTTATACACATTTATTAAACAACAAAAATGGCCGGCGGGGGATGAAAAGGAGCACCGTAATAACCGATTATCGTAAGGGTATCGTATTAAACGGTACTAATTATACATAAAAAGACTTGTGCAAGGGAAATGAAAATAATATCGTAATAAGCGGTACTATCGTTATAACAGATATCGATATAACGAGACTTTACTGTATTATACACATTTATTCTGGAATTGAAAAGTGTGACGTTACGCCCCATTCCCGAATTTGTTAGGGTTTTGGTTTTTCTTGTGGGGGTGCCGATAAGGCGCTGGTCAGACCTCTGGCAATGTTGTTTGCCATCCACTGGGGGGGGGGGGGGGGCACCATTTGCCTTTTGTCCATTTTAGTGCATTGTTAAAGCTTCAGCTGCTGTGAAAGGGCCGTTTGATCTGTGATGGGGTTAGGCGTCCAAGCCACCACGAGTCTCCCTATCTAAGTGACCATGCCACATAGACAGTAGGTTATGGTAGGGCTTGTCTATCTACGCATGTAAAGTCTGGACCGAGCAGATTGTGTGGAGGAAACCACTAGACAGGTTCAACGGGCATGAAGGTCGGCCCAGCGAAGCGTTGTGGAGTGCAAATGGGGCACAGTGAGACACGGAAAACACTGTGGTCATCCACTGCATCCCAACCCATCCCCAGTCGTCTTGACTCTGTCTTGCCACTGAACTCAGATGGGCGAGAGAGTGAGGCACACGACATTGCGCAACTCTCCTTCACTTTAATCAATTCACGCGCAAGTCATCTTCACCACCCCCCATTCCAGTGAAGATGGTCATCTCATGCCAAAGAGGACGAACATATAAATCAACATGTATGTACAATATTGTATTGTATTGTGTACAGCCACACCCATTTCAAGCTCAGATAACTCCAGACCCATATAACTTAGAAATTAACTATTTTTTCTGATCCAAGAGGTAGTGTAAGGTGTCTTACTCTGAATTAAATGTTAATGTAGCCCAAAAACTCAATATTCTGTGGGTCCTGTATTTTTTTTAGTGGAAATGACAAAAACCCTGGCACTGGAGTGGGCACGCTTGCACATCATCTGGTAACATGATGTCGATACAAACGAAGTAAAATCGGAATGGGCTTCCACTGCTGGTGACGTTGTTCTTACCATCGACCCGAAGCACGAGGGGTGTGGGTGGTCCTTGTACACTACTTTTGGTGACTGTGTTGGTGACGACACAAGTGTAGTTGCCCACGTCAGAGGGTTCAACTTTGGCAATGTAAAGGTTTCCGGTCTTCTGGGACACGAATCGCCGTGTGTCCTGGATGACAAACGACGGGTACTGGTTGAAGATCCATGTGAAGCTGAGATCTGAAAACAAACGCGGACAGATCAGACGTGAGGTGCGCAATTTAAATAGCGGGGAGAGAATGCGATTCATAAGCAGACATTTTAGGTGGAAGGCAAGCCTTTAGTGAGATAGCAATTAGCAGATCGAACAGTGCCAGCTTTCCTTGATTAAAAAGTGAAATGAATAATCTCGACCCAATTACTTCACTGATCCCGATTGCATGATTGAATGTGTTGGATTCACTAGGTTATAGTGATAATTGTGATGGCATGAAGAGATTATTCAGGACAATAGTAACGACGGTGTGTTATTCATTATTCTGCTTACTGTCATGATTGGATCATATTCTATTTTAGAGCTGTAAAATGAGACACATTTTGTCGCTGGCAAGTGCCCGCAGCAAAAAATAAATTCCCTTTTAAACGACAGATGCTTTATTTAAAACTACATAATTAAAACATACCCCTTTCCCATTTGTATGCATATTTATCATAATTAATGTTTCAGATCAGGTCAGTTGTAAAAAGGATAAAAAGGGGGAAGGCCAAGTAAATAGAAAATGAAGTTTGGAAATTATTTAAGAAAGGAAAGTGCGATGGTCTGGTGCTGCGTTGCTACTTCAGGAACTTAATGATGCAGCAATTAATGGTCTCTGTATTCTGCTGTCTACCAAGAAACCCTGCGGGCACAAATCAGGCCATGAGGTTGCACCCTGAAGGTCAAGCACTCCTAAATTATCAAAAAAACACCCATAGGCATTTCAGCAAGCCCCCCCCCCCCCAGAATGGCTACAAATAAATAAATAAATAAATAAATAAGTAAATAAATACAAATAAAAAATCCAGTTGAGATGCTGTAGTGTGGCATTAGATGGGATTGAAAACACTCCACTCTGGCTAAATTAAAAATATTCTGCATAGAACAATGGGCCAAAATTCATCAAAAGTGATCCGAAAGCCTTTCTTGCAAATGCCTGATTGCATTTATAGGCAACAAAGGAAAATACTTTTTATAGACGTAATCAATAAAATCACAGTGAAAAAAACACGCTTTATACAGTGTTTGTTTGGGTTGTCCATGTGAGACATTAAAATTGGTTTTAGGATCTGTACAATTTCCTTTGAGAGTGACAAATATAAGGACAATTATCAGGAAACCAGAAGGGAGTACAGTGAGACCTCAACTTACAAACACCTCATCTTACAAACTTTTCGTCTTCCAAACGTCAAATTTATGGAAATTAAACCTTATAATAAGCACTATTTTCATAATACACACCCACCACGGCTGGCGGAGTGATCTTCGGCGGAAGCACACGACCGAACAGCACCAGAGGTTAAGTTACCAACAGTCCTTATGAAAGGTGACGCTCCTTCCATAAGCCATCAACGACCATCAAAAAGGTAAATAAAACTTTATTTTACAGCACAGTTTATTTCTTTAATTACAGTCCTCATGTAATGCGCCTCTCTTTCCAAACAGCAATTCCCTTTGACCTTCGACCTCCAACGCCATTCCATCAAGCCATAAATGTAAATAAAGTGATTTTATGATACAATGCAGTGTATTTCTTTCATTACAATATAATAGCACATTTATTACACATAGAATAAGGTATGTTGTGTGTAGTTTTAAGGCTTATTTAGTTGAAAAGTATATTTTATGGAAACCTGGGAACGGATGATTCCCATTTTAATGGTTTCCTATTGGATTTTTTTTTTAGATACACGCCTTACACACTCTGTCTGGGAACCAATTAAGTTCGTAAGTTGAGGTCTCACTGTAAATGCTTTTTTTATATTGCATTTCATAAGAGATTCGGGGTTTCACCGAATTGTATTGTTCATGCACCATTAAATTGAGCTCCTATAGAAATCACTGCAATAGAAATAAAAACGAGTGCAAGAGAGGCTTTGCAACAGCAACATAACGTCTTAAAAAAAAAAAGACAAAGACAATCTTGACACTCCACCACCTTGCTTAATCCCTGTCCTCAAGTATGAACCACAAAATCAGCTGTCCAGTTGGGGGAATAATTGCAATGTGATTTGGACACTCCTCTGACACCAGATAAGATTTTAGACGAAAGAGGATAGGTGGGTTTGGACTTGCTCTTGAAATCTACACAACACACCATGTTCACACGTGTCACTCTGCTTAGTATCACATATGGCAGAGTTTCCTGCTTTATATTCTTGTGTATCCTGTGTTGGAGTACATCTGGAGTACACCCGAAGATCGTCAAATCTGGACACAATTTTAGTGAGGTCAAAATCAATTTAAAATTAGAAACTGTCAGAAATTGTCATTATGTATCCATCTAACTTTCCATCTAAATATCCTCCCTCCAGTCTTTCTCTCCCTCTACCCCTTTATGTATTTATTCCTCTATCGATCTATCTATCCATCCACCCATCCCTCCTTCTCTCCCTCCATTCCTCCATCCATCAATCCTTCTCTCCTTCTCTCTCCATCCATTTATAATCTATCCATGTATCCAACTTTCTACCAATCCATCCATCCATCCTCCAACCCTCCTTCTCTCTTTTTATCCCTCTAGCCCTCCCTCCATCCATCTTTCTCTATAGATAAATCTCTCTCTCTCTCTCTCTCTCTCTCTCTCTCTCTCTCTCTCTCTCTCTCTCTCTCTCTCTCTCTCTCTCTCTCTCTCTCTCTCTCTCTCTCAATATATCCATCCATCTAATTTTGAACAACATGACTTTCACTAAAAACACCTCATGGCATCATGGCATGGACAAAATTTAAGTTAATAATATTTTTTCCTCTCATTTAAAAAACAAATTATTTATGACATATCAAATGTTTTTGTGAGAAGCAATTCTAGTCCAGGATAGTTTGCAGTCCTCAACCTCTTCTTCGCCCTTTTGTGTCTCAGCCAGCACTCATGATCTCTTGTAGCTATTTACTCACTGTCATTTCTTGTATCTCCATGTGACATGCATTGATGATAACTTGCTCATTTTATCTATTGTACCCATGGTGGAAACAGTTGTAATATCATCCATGTGCCTAAATAATACATCCCAGCACTCATTCTTACAAGATCATGTATATTTAATGATCCTCCTGAAACATCTTCTAAAAGCTGCAGGGAATGTCAAAAGTAAAAACAACTTGGGAGTTGCTAATTGGTTGGTTCAAAATTTAAAAAAACAAATAGATCTGATGATTTGTCATTGTCTATAAAATGGCTTTAATTGAATAATGCAAAGATGTATGACAGTGACTGGCATATTTTCTTTACGATTACATTAAGCGTTTGTATAATGAACAGACATCATCAATTCTCCTGTCCTGGCACGAGTGGAAGGAAGAAAAAGATAACATGACAGGCCAAGGGCATCGTGAAAGAAGACGATTTTGTATTGGAGGACAGTGTGCTAGTTTCGATGTACGCGCAGAGAACCGTCAGCCATTAGTGTCTACTATGTTTTCTTGTGGAATCTGCTTTTCGGTGCGTTTTGGAAAACTCACCTATTTGCAGCCATCGGTCTAGCTTAGTGCTCTTTCGGTAAAGATGTAACAAAAAATGTCAACAAATCACCTCAGAGTAAACTTACCATATTTTCCGCACTATAAGGCTCACCTTAAAGCTAATTTTTTTTCAAAAGCTAACTAATCGCCGAACATAACCCTAGCCTTTACTTTAGCACTTTATAATTTGGTGCACCTTACACATGTCAAACATTTTAAAAGGTTGTGAAGACAATGCCGACATAAATTTCAAATTATATTCAGGATTTACAGAATAATAATTTGGGAACTGTTAGAAAATTATGAATAGTTCAGGACGGAACTTAAATTTCTCCAAAATGTTAGAGATTCGAGGCAGGTCTTGCATTGACTGTACTCCCAAATTTTCTTGCTATAGCAATCTGAATTCATAACACACACACACACACATCCCGTCCATGAAATGGCTTCGGTCACGCACTTAAAAATCCCTTGAAGCTATATATGTGTTTTTAGTCTTTTTTTTGAAGGGAGCAACCATTGGGAGAGAGAGAGAACAAGTGATTTTAGCCTTGAGTAGATCTAAAAGGGCTCCTTCCATTAGTGAAAAAGAGGTCAGATGCATTAGGTTCGCTCCAACCACACATATTCAGACCTTCTAAAAGGCAAAGGGTGGCACAAATAACATCTAACCTAAATGCAAAAAAAAGGAAGAAAAAAATAATGCACGCCTGACAAATGGTTTTCCATTTTATACAATTTTGACCATCTTTTAAATTCAGTAAACCCAACTCACAGAAGAAGAGCATTGTGACTGCGTCCGACTGCTTTCGAAAGCTGTCAAAAGGGCTTTGGGGCGTCATGAAAGTGAAATAATGGCCCCCTGAATCATGCATGGGAGACTTTGAAGGGGAAATGAGGCTGATTCCTGGTTCAGACCCTGTTGTGTGGTCATGAATTATGTCCCATCAGCTTTTATAAGAGCTTGTATCTCACTCTTTCTCAACTTTGTGTGTCTTTTCAATGTTTCAAATGTGCATTGTGGAGCATTGTTGACTTGTTTCATGTGATGAAACTGCTACAAGAGCAGCCTGCATTTGATACTTCTTTTCAGCTGTTATGCCTTTCTTTTTTTAATCTTGCTATGATAATTAAAAAATGAAATTGCATTTTTATACCGCCTTATCCACAAATATAAATAATGTGAATACATACCGCTTTCATAGTGTGTGTGCAGCTACATCAATGTGACTGCCGATATTAGTGGGTTTACAGAAATGAGGCTGAAAATGGAGGACCTCATTCATGTCTGAGACTAAACCTTTCAGTCTCTCGTCATAATCTGTGATGAAAACCACTGAAACTATAGGAAGAAAATGGATCATTTCAATTTCTGCGCTGAGGTCTCACAAGGAAAGCAACGATCCATCACAACAAGACATGAAAGGACTTATGGGGTCTTCTTATGTGTCCGAATTCAGGCTTGGGCAAAATTGATGTAATATGATGAAATCGGCAGCAAAAAAAGGGAGGGATCCTTTATACAATGACATTTTCATCAAATTCATATTTATTGAATTTGCTAAATTATATACTCCATCAGCCAGAGTGACAACATTTTGACAGGTGCAGCTATACTGAAAGTAAAATGTAAGATCAGAAATTGAATGCACACAATTAATGCAGTTTCTGCAACATGTATTTTTTTATTCAAGGTGTACACACACATACACCCTTTTATATCTGATGCTACCTATACTATGACATTTCTTCACTCTGCATATGAATTATGTAAATCTGGTTATAGATAGCAGTGCACACTAAAGATGTTTTTATCTTTAGTGTGCACTGCTATCCATTTTTTGTTGAATACATGAAATGAGCAGCGATCGCATGCCAAACCATAAGGAACAGCGGGTGAGTGTAAACCAGTGGAAATGCAAGTCTTAAACAAGTTAAGTCAAGCTTTATAGTCAGATATGCTCTACATGCACCATACAGCATAGATGACATTACTTTTCTCTCTAGAGTACAATGCAAAAAAAAAAAAAAAAACACCAAAAGTATTTTGAGTGTAATTTGCATAGTTCCATAAATTACATTGCAGATCTAGCAGCAGAATCACTCCTATTCGTACTGCTGACAAGGCAATGAGAAGTGGAAACATATATTAACTTTTTTTTTTAACTTCAATTGCTATCAAGTAAATAGAGTTTCATGGAAATTGTCTATTTCTATATTGTACAGGCCTATGGCTGAGAAGACGTCTGGATGATTCTGGCAGACGTCATGCTAACCGGAAACCAAGGACTCTATCCGACTCAGTAAATGAACTCAAAACATTTTTGGGATTGACTTATCAGCATGCTTATCCCAAAAATAACAAAAACAAAAACAAAACAAAAAACAACAGTCACCACATATTAGGGCGTTGAACAATATGTTAAGAATTCTGTTGTGGGCTTCCTAAAAATGCTTGGAGTGGAGGACAGTAATGCGCATACACAAACACACACGCACTTGTATATAGCACATACATTTTTAGCTGATGTTAAATTTGTGAATAGATCATTCAAATACATTTCTTTCATTCTTTCTCTTTTTTCTTTCATTCTTTCCTTCTTTCAAGATGATTCTGATTCTGATTTCTTTCTATTTTTTATTTGGTAAGCAAAATTGCTTTTTTACATTTTTTTTCCCATGCTCTATTGCATCTTACTCAAGAATAACAAATTGTAGTTTTTGACTAATGAAAGAGGAGGGGCTTTCTTTGGGGAATACACCCATAGAACAAACCATTCATTAATAATGATCATGCAAATCCAAATAATTACGGCAGGACTACATTTATGTAATTTCTCTGCTTGTTCGAATTATAGCCGTATCATTTTTGTTCCGTCAGACACTCACTTTGAAAGAGGAGTATTCAGAGAACTCACCCCGTAAAAAAAAACCAATATATGACTGATTTGTTTTGCCCTTATTTAATTGCGCAATGTTTTTAAAACCCCATCGCAAAATTCCCAATTAGAGTTGTGTATAGTGTGTATTGGCATCATACAAAAAAAGTCACCTCCAGAGTGAAGGGGCGTGCCACACAATAAGACCACTCCTTGACCTTCACGAACTCTCACTGGATTTCTTCTTTGAGTCTTGAAACTCTCCAAGTCTGTTGACGCAAAGAAAAAAACAATAAAGAGGAATAATCATTCCATTTCTCACCCAAGCTATAAAACGCATATAAGGCAAACAAGAAATGCCAAGTTGTTTATAGATGGTACAGAGGAGGCGGGAGGAGAAAAAAAAAGCCCTGTCAGTCGTATCTTTGGTTTTGCCGTGAATTTATATCGGGTGCTTAGACCATCGTTGAAGGCTGTGAATCAATGCATAACAGTTTAATCCTTTCAGGAGACGCAAATGTTTGCATCCAAGCAGAATCCTTCTGAAGTGCTTAAATACTTCTGACTGGAGCAGAAAGCAATTGCCCTTGTATAAGTCACACATGAGTGATTACAATTGCAATTGCACATTTTTAT
The DNA here is from genome assembly GCF_051943395.1 of Hippocampus bargibanti. Lineage (NCBI taxonomy): Eukaryota > Metazoa > Chordata > Actinopteri > Syngnathiformes > Syngnathidae > Hippocampus > Hippocampus bargibanti. The sequence continues at coordinate 30,774,600 of NC_142734.1, forward strand.
CACTTTGTGTGTTTTGTGCATTAACCCCACAAAGACCAACTGCTTTTAAATGACTGAAAGAACCAATTACATGTTGACAACCTGCTGAGACTAAGAATATTATTGAAGCAGCTGTCTTGCAACAATTTGCTTCTTGCCTGGATCTCAAAAATAGTGCAGGTAATGAAGACAAAAAAGACAACAAAAAACATGCTGCAGCTGCCATAATATGACATAATTTCCCCCAGTACTGAAAAATATCGAAACGAAAAAAAAAACTTTGAGGGGAGAAAAGGGTCTCTGCATTCGGAATACCTTCATCGTTTTTTATGTATTCCGTGCTGGCATAATATTTATAAGCGTTCATGGCAAGCGGAACCTCTACAGTACGGCTGACCCAAGATGGATATTATAATCCAAATATTATTTATAGTAACAGCTATGCCCACTCAAGTGGCATCAAATGTAGATCCCTCCATCTGGGAAAAGCTCAGGACAGTATGCGCTTTATTTATTTTGTCCATCTCTTGCTGTAACGATACAACTGCTTTAGAAAGCGACAAGGGTGCAGAGACAGGTGGAAGGCAAGACAGGCAATTAGCAGCACAAAAGGCCGACAAGAAACTGATGGAAAGAAACCGGCAGACGGTAAAGTACAAACTGAGCCAGAAATAATAGTGAAGACATGAAACAAGATTTGCAGGAAAGAAAATGGACACACGTCAATGTCAAATAAGGAGCAAATGAGTACACAGCATTGCAAAGACAGACAAAAAAAACTACAATAGTACATGACACAGGTGGTAGACACAATGTCACGTAGTGCGGGGTTACTGAATGAGAGAAAATTAAAAACAAATGACAAACCAGTGAAATGAATCATTACACCAGGTAGACATTTTTTTCCTGCCCTATAAGGTGCAAAGGAATTATTAGGCGCACATACAATGAATGGTTTCTTTTCAAACATTTTGCATAATGTAGTTAAGGTTCACTGCATTATAAGGCGTCTGTGTAAGCTCTCAGTCGTACAGGAGTGGTCCATCGATGAGAAGGTTTCTTTTGTACAGATGACGGCTGAAGAAACCTTCTCATCGATGCATTATAAGGCGCGTAGAATAGAAGCTGTGGTTGTGCTATGCATCCACTAGATGGAGCTACGCTGTGCGGAATCCAACACAACACAATACAAAGCAGCTTTAGTAATATAGAGCAGTGTTTCTTAAACTGGGTTTGATTGAACCTCAGCGGTTTGGTGAATCAGTTTTATAGGTTCGATGGAGCCTCTGTCATGGATGTTAAGATACAAAGTTATATATGACACAAGCAGTTGGCTATCACTGGCTGCAGACGATCACATGGCATTGATTGTCCAATCAGTAATGTGGAACATTTAGTTTGCTAAGTCATCAACGTGTGATGGTCTTGATCGGAACTCGTATGATTTTCTTTTTTTTTTGTTTTCATGTATGATAACTATGTCAAGCAAAAAAAAAAGTGGTCAGACGCATATGTACAACATGCATCAACGGGATGGGACTCGGGGGCCTATTGGCATGATTTGTCATGAAGAGTTGAGCAACTCTAATTTAGCGCCAACAAAACTGAAGGAACACTTATTGAATCTGATTTTTATTTTTCAATAAAGGTTTGATGAATGTGCCTCTCACAATGAACCTTGGGTCGTATTTGGCTCCCGGTCGGACATTGAACATGTATGATTTAACTTAACTATCATTATTTTCTTTTCAAAAGGTGGCTTCCCAATGAACTCGCTCCCATTCATTCCAGTGATAATTTCCTTGAGTGATTGACGATTTCCAACCAGAAGGTAACATGAAATGTTTCCGATTCACAGGTGACTTCATTCAGGGAAACCGGAAACAGGCAAAGAAATCTGAACAATACCAGACTTCCTAAACTCGGAGAGTGCAAACTTCACAAATCAATATTCATGTCACATGTGGTGGGGTGCAAATGAGCTGGAGACACTAAAAGCCAACAATGCCTGACAAGCCAAGCTGTTCTGCACCCTGGATCATCTTATCAAGCCAATCGCAGTAATGCACCTCCCTCTGCTTACTCCACAGCAATGCTTGGGCTATTTTGAGTGCCTTCAGATCCATGAAATTGAATGTGAATTAGCTGTTTTGGGCTCGCTACTCCAATGTGACCCACTGTAATGAATGAGATTGCGCAAAAGAAAAATCAAAACTGTTCTCGTAGAGGGTAAACTTATTTGGGATGTTTTTTTTTTACAAGTCGATGGAAAGGACAAACAAGGTTCACCCGCTCCCTGTGGCTTTTTAAATATATGTGCATTGTATTTGGTGTTTCAATATTATATATAATTGGCTGAAACCTTGCAGATCTAGAACTTTCTTAAATTAAAGAAGATATTGTCATTTCTTTTGTCATTAGTTGACATCTTTAGACCAACCAACTGTAACCTAAAATTGACTCCTCCATGAGTTTCAGAATAACTAAAAGATGAGCAGAGATTCTCATCCACCTTGTTGCGTCTGGGTGATGTTGAAATGCTCTGATGGGACATTATTTTCTCTAATCGTACATTTTTCCACTCGATGGCAAAAGTGAAACGTAGCTTTGTGTTAAATTAAACAGGCCCACATTTCACACCATGTAGCTAAATTAGTGAACACTTATTTCTGATTAGTAAACACTTCTTTCAGGATATTTGCTAGCACTGTTTTGTGACCTTTTTAGTAGCGTTTATTATTAATAAAATTTGCCATGCAAATAAATAAATAAATAAATAAATAAATAAATAAATAAATAAATAAATGTACCCTCACTCAATTAATGTTGGGAGACACTGTCGTAAAGGAATGAGGACCAAAACAAACTCGGCCACAACCACAAAAACAATATAAAGTGAGCCGAGAAAACGCAAAGCCTGAAATGATCACATTTTCTGATTCATTGAAAGCAGCTCATCATCATAACATCTGAAATGTGTTGGATTTTTGGCATTTATTTGTTAACAGTCCGACCAGGCTATGGGAACATTCCATTTACATGTCTGCTTTTATTCTGCGTATCTTTTTTGTAAAAAATATTAGGCCTTTCAACTTCCATTTGATAAAAAAAAACCCTGGCTCACTGATAGAAACTGCAGGTCAAAAGAAGCTTCATTTTAAGTCAGAAGTGTGACAAATAAATAAACATCTGGTGTCATTGAGTTTAGGAAGAGGAAGTTACAAACAACTTACACTAATAGAGGGTAAAAAATGCAAAGCAGGTGTAATTACTGACCTTAAATTTGATCAAGGAAACCATGGGCAGCTCTATACAAGCGAGTCACATCCTGCTTGGCTTTCATATAAACAGCCATTTGACCCTTCATTAAACACAATGTTATACCCTTGTGGATTTATACGCAGCTCACTAACTTGACTGTGCATTTCTCCTTATCGGGACAGTGACCCAATGCGGCATGTCTGTATTGCAGAACACTGCAATCAATGTCATATAGTTTTTTGCTAAATTATTCCGTTCAGTCCTGGCGGATTAGGAAACTCAATCTGGCGAGACCAGGGGTGTCAAAAGATTTTTTTTGTCGCGGGACACATTGTAGTTACAGTTTCCCCTGGAGGGCTATGCTAAATTTTGGGAATCCATATAAATGTTTACTCCCACCCACTTATTACATATACAGCACACACCAAATTTATGAATAACTAGTTTTAAAATCAGAAATCGAGAAGAATGAGTTATTGTGGATTACATATGAAATTTTACATTTTGATTACAATTGTAAGTCTTTTTAGCCACGTTAGCCAACTATTAGTGACTTGCATGTTGGGTCCGAGAGGACATTAATTTCATCTGTGCTGTATGTCATGCATATTAGCATATTTGACAATAAAGCTGACTTTGACTTTTGACTTTAGCAAGCATTATTATGGAACTTGACATGGGTGATTTTCTATCACGAGCCGCATAAAATGATGTGGTGGCCCAGATCTGGCCCCCGGGCCATGACTTTGAAACCAGTGGGCTAGACTATCTCTAAATCTATTAAATCCAGCTCTCATTGTAATAAAATAGGGCCACTACTTAAAAAATACATAAACAAACAAATAAATAGATTTAACAAACAAAGAAATGAATAAGTACATAAACATAAATAACCAGGAAATTAACAAAACAAACAAATAACCAAACAAACAAAGAAATAAACTAACTCATAAATCAATAAATACACAGATAAACAATAATATAAGTAAATAAACAAAAGAAATAACCAAACAAACAAACAATATAAAAATCAATGAATGGATGAATAAATAAGTCATTGTTGTCATCAAGTGTGTTTATATTTGCCAGGGTTTAAGGCTGTAGCAGATGGTAAGAGAAAGTGTTATATCATCCATCTGGCAGAGGATTACAAATGTTCTTAACTCATACGTATGAGCCGCACATCCGTGGGATTGGATCTGCGGCTACATTGTTGGTTGAGGCAAGTCTAAGACAAGGAAAGACATTGATAGTGTCAACAGGGAGTCACAACACAAAGAGGATGTTGTGCTGTTTTTTATGAGGTGGGAAATAATTTCCCTCTTGCATTATTTCTCAAGTAACCGGCCTTGATTATAATTTGTCTTTGTCGGATGCAAACAAAGATCCAAGCCCTGGCTTCATTGCAGGGAGAGCTTTGTCTTTGTCGAACGCAACATGTAGCTGAGGGAGTCGTCAGCCAGCCTGGAGGTCTTTGAAAAAGCATATTGCCCTACTCGGACTCACGGTGTGTTACAAATGACCTGGGACAGGCCGCTGCATCGTGAGTTATTTCCTCGATCGGAGACATGCTCAATCACGCAACACACTTAATTAAGTTAAACCAGGACCAATAAATATGATGAATGACATATCAGCACTGAGACTTGTCCCCATCTGTTGACACAAGCGGTGAGTCCCAGGTCTGGCCCGAGAGATGGATGAGAACCATCACAATGAAATGCAGTTCAGGTCATGTCTGAAAAGTGACAGGAGGCGTGAAGATGACGCACAGCCCGATGGAAAATCAAGTCCACTGAAGGTGTCCGTACTCCACATTGGAGACAAGGATGAAACAAATCTAGCTAAAATGGGTCCATGAGGAAGTCACTGCCCCCGTGCACCCAGAGATAAGATGTGCATCGTAGACTGCATATAGCAAGCAGACAGACAGACAGACATAAAGAAGAATTTCGTCATCTATTTATTGAGACGAGGCCCGACATTGGATATGGACGCCCATTAAGAGTGCAGGCGCCAAGCTCACCTTGTCATCAAAGATGCCTTATAAAATGTGACAGATGAGGCCTGTCGAGAAGCATCGATACGAGGCCCCCCGTCACACAATCACCAATAAGATCTCAAGTTCGGAAACGGCAGACGGAATGAAAAGCTTTCAGTGAAGCACTAGTGTGCTAATGTGAATTATATAAACACGGAAAGATGATTTGCATTTTCTTGTTATTTAACTGAATGGAGAATGTTATGATTGCGAGAAGATCACATGTGACATTGCCGAGAGAATTCCGCTGGGTCATTATATTTTCAGCAAAATGCTCCATCTCTTCCAACCCAACTTTTACTGTGGCAAACAGCAACTGGAACTAAAAAGTTCAATTGAGGAGAAACAAGATGTGAAATCAAAATAAATAGAATGTTAGGCTTGTCAAAGTGTCTCATGAATATTTGCTTTTTAAAAGTTTGACGAGGAAATACCTGGAAGTCCAATTGAAATCTCTTTTCTAAATTCACGAGTTTGATGAAAGTTAAAAAATTTGAAGCCTCAGTTGGTGGTAAAATTATCATCCAAAAAATATATTTCCGATGCCTCTTCATGTTGAGCTCTTGCCGAGAACACAGCTCACACAGGCACGGAGAAAGCTTTAAGAAATTCTAGTTTAAATTTATCTCATGATCAACTTTTAAAATTATTTCCTTCTCAATGTTCATGAGGTTTTCCTTTCTTTTTATCTCAATAATGGCAAGATGTTTTCTTAAATTAATAAAAAGAACGGTTTCCCAAAATGAACTCACACGCAATATGAAGACTGGCCTCTCTGCTGACGATTGTGCCAAATGAGTTTGATGCCAGACACTGAAATACGCCAGCATCGTCTTCCTGACTCAGATGAGTAATGTGCAAGTTTCCTCCCGTGAGAGAGTATCGTGACCCCGGTGTCGGCATGATGAAAGAGTCGTTCAGCTTCCACCTATGAAAAGAAGACGGAGCGAAAAGAGCAAGTAAGTCACAAAACAGAATATGGTCACGTGTCTTGGTTACGTGTCACGCCATCAGTCGCGCCATTGGTCGACTTGGTCAGGTGACTTGGTTACGTGCCCAGCACTCGTGTAGCAGAGCCATTTTCATTTTCAGACGCTAGCTCGTGTGTAGCAGACGAGATTGAAGTGTTTGTGTTAAAAGGTAAAAATGGGAAGCAGAAGAAGATTGATGACTTTTTTAAATTGTATACATAATACAGTAAGATGTAAGCGTTGCAGTTTCCCTGTTGTGTTATGTACATGCCCACTGTACTGTATATGAATGCAATCGTTTTTTGCAACAATGTTTCTTGTTTTGTCTGCTGAAGCGCGATGATTTTGAAAATTATTAACATTCCATACTGTGTATTAAAGGACAGCCAATGTCACTTTTTATTCAAATGCAAATAAAAATGACTTCACGCCAAGACGTCTTGCATTGCTTGTGAATCCAAACAATGGCTTCAGATTCGGATAATATGCTTTCTTGTTACACATCCAGTTTCCATAGAATGAAAAAACACACAAACTGGGATACCCTTAGTATTTGAGTTTTTTTCCCCAATATCTGATCTGTAAGAGAGTCGAGTGTAGCCACATTTGAAAAGGTCACTGCAGTGGACAGTTTATGGAATTGTAAGGATACTAGTTATATTAATTGGTGCATTGAAGGGTTAAAAGTATAGGGACATTTTCGAAGTGTTCTTTCCCAAGGGATCCTCGTCAAAATTGTTTTGTCTATTCGGTTTTTGACCAAAAATGTCAGTTTTTTTATGCCGAAATTCAGTTCTTGACCAAACTGAGCGTACATGAATGGACCACTTGACTTCCCTCCGCTTTCTTATACGTCACTTCTTTGTGTCCGTCTCATTGTGACTGACGCATTATCCTAGTGTAGCATTCCATTGTGAGCAGGCGTGTTTGTATTGTTCAATCACGATAAAAAAATCAGATATTGATGATATCTATCTATCTATCCATCTGTCAATTTATACATCTGTATATGTATATATATATATATCTCGTTATATATATATATATAGTATATATATATATATATATATATATATAGTATATATATATATATATATATATATATATATATATATATATATATATATATTCCTGTGTTAGGATGGCCCAGTCAAAGTCCAGCTCGAAAATATGTGGCAAGATCTGAAAATTGCTGTTCACAAATGCTCTCCATCAATCTTTCTTAGCTTGAGCTGTTCTGCAAAGAAGAATGGGCAAAAATTCCCATCTCTAGATGTGAAAAGCTGGTAGAGACATACAAAAAAGACTTGCAGTTGTAATTGCAACGAGAGGTGCTTCCACAAAGTATTGACACAGGGGGGCCGAATACTTTTGCAGGCCACATTTGTCAGTTTCTTATTTAAAAAAAATTGAAAGTCATATATAAATGTCCTTCTACTTCACAACTGTGAACTGCTTTATGTTCGTCTTTCACATAAAATATTTATGTTTGTGGTCAGAATGTAACAAAAGGTGGGAAAGTTCAAAAGGTACGAATACTTTTTCAAGCCACTCTATACAAGGAAAAGGAAGTTGCATATAAAAGCAAGCCAGTGAACAGAACATCAACCCCTAAAACGTCTGCAATGGCAGAAGTAATTGCACATTTTTATTTCTGATGCAGGCAATACAGCTTTTGAAAAAGATTGTTCTGGCTCATTTAGGCTTTTAGTGAGAGACCTTCCTTCAATATGAGAAGCTCTAACCTTGTCTGACATTTCATGTTCTTTCATGTGGATGTCCTTCCAGCGTCCCACAATGTTACCTTTTCGAGTTCAACAAATGTGTGGGCATGTTTTTGTGTGTGTGCCCTGTAAAAAAAATATCCCGAGCAATAAATTTAATTGATTCCACATTAAAGTTGGCGCTCTCATGAAATGGTGGAAGCTGAAATGTCATGTCATTTAAAAACATGTAGGTATCACGCCTATCTTTTGCAGAATTGAGATATAAATCTATTTGGTCATTACAGTGTAGTTGAACCGCTACTCAATCTTATCTTTTAGATAGATAGATATCTTATCATTTATATTATAAGAAGTATCCTTTCTAAAAGGGTTGTTTCGACTTTTCATTTCCAAAATAGCAGTTGTAATTGGGTAGGTTTAGATTACTTAATTTGTACATACTGCACCTAAAAATAGACCTGTTTTCCTCCTAGCAATCCCTGGAGAGATCAAGACCCTAAAAAATATTTTCCATTGGTCACAATTGTGATCTTTAATATGTAAAAAGCTGCCAAAGTCTTGATAGCAATATGTTTTGTTCATTTAACCCTGAACGATCACTTGAATGCTCATAAAACGCACATCCATGAAAGGGAAGCGTTACAGCAAATCAACTTGTGAACAGTCCAAATGGAGTAGATACATCCTGGCACTCGACATAATTAAGCCTACATTTAATATGACGGCGGAAGTGGACATGCCCTTTTGGCAGAAAAAAAAACTGACTCTAGTTTTATCAAAGATGAATTTGACTGCCCACACACAAATAGCAAATAAACTGTTGAATGTGTACCCAGGTTTATAAACATAATGAGGTTTTCTACAATTTTCTCAATTAAATATAACTACCGGGATGAGGAAGCTACATTACTGGCTGAATAAGCTCTTGTAAAATGGCGGTTGGGGGGTTTAGGGAGTCATTTCCATCTACGACAAATAAAACGCTTCGCTATTGGCATTTAACGACAAAGCGCAGAAGTGCAAATGCGATGTGGTCCTCAAAGTGGGCTTGACACAAATGAAAACAAATATTGTAGTTTGTTTTCATTTGTCATCATTTCTTGCGAGAGAGGCACACGGCATTGATCGGTGTCAAACAGAAGAAAGAAAGAAAGAAAGAAAGAAAGAAAGAAAGAAAGAAAGAAAGAAAGAAAGAAAGAAAGAAAGAAAGAAAATGGTGAGACTGAAGACCATAAACTGAGTAGCTGCCAAAACGTACAAAAGGTTTTAGATGTGATTTCGGCCATACGAAAAAAGGACATTTACATTTGTCTTCATAACAGTCCATATGTGATACACTTGTGTTACTTGGTCTTATCAGAGTGACCACACATAAGGATAACGCTACAGTAGAATACTGTACAAATCAAACAAAGAACAGCTACAATCCAACTGCACTTAATTATTCCAATAAGCCGGTACCATATCAGTCTCTTTAAAAGTTAAAAATATGTAAAAAGAAATGTATCATATTTTAGGAAAAAAACCTATTTTCAAATGGCGAATCAGTGTCACGAGATGAAACAAGCTGGCTTCACACTTGGACACAAACATGCATGTGAAATATCCCTCACCATGCGTGCGTGGCGCAACACTTTCATTCGGCCTCGGTCGGGGGCTCCTACCAGGCCACCCAAGAATGTTTTGAAAGATGGATAAAAGTTAGAAAGCTGAGAAAATGACAGAAGACTTCACCAACCATGTGACGCTGTGTTTTGACCAAACGTGTGTCGCTCGACAACCTGGTTTCTTTTTGTGCGTGTCACCTCAAAGGTTCAGCCTTCGCTTGTTGCTTTAATAAATAAGGTTTGTGGGTGGCTGAGCCTTTAAGTGAACGTATGGGCGGATGCCAACATCGGCATATTTCATGAAACTGTGGTGAGAAAAAAACTGAGGGCGCGGGGGTGGAGAACAGAACATGGCACACAAGTAAAAACTTTGTGACAGTGGCAGTTTTAATACGTTGGATAGGTTTCGAGCAATCTCAATTATGATTAACTCATTCACTGCCATTCACAACTGTATTCGGGAATTGAAAATATGACGTAGAGCGCCATTCCTGAATTTGTTCGGGGTTTGTTTTTTCATGCTTTGGTGGCGATAAAGCGCTGGCCATGGCCTCTGGCAATGTTTTTTTTCTTTTCCACAAGGGAACAGCATTTCCCTTTTTTCCATGTTAGCGCTTTATTCCAGCTTCAGCTGTTGTTAAAGCGCTAATTAAACCAATATGTATGTATTGCATTGTATTTTGGACAGCCGCCCTCATTTCAAGCTCATATAACTCCAGACCATGGGTGTCGACCTTGCGGCCCGCGGGCCAACTGTGGCCCCTGAAATAATATTCTGTGGCCCGCCTTGATATGAAAGATTAATGTGAGTGTGGCCCGCATGATTGATATGAATGAAACTTGTGTGTGGAGCTGAACAAACCACGGTGGGGTAAAAGGCTCTGACGGGTGGCACATCGGTCAGGCTGTCCAGTGCTTCGCTCACTCATTCATTCATTCCTCCAGTCAGCTGGCTGAGGAGAAGCCGTGAAGCCGCCGACTCCACTCAGCTGCTATAGTCCTACACTGCTGTCAGCTCAGAAATGAAGAAGGCACTGTGATTTATGATCCGGCCTGTGCCGTGTCAGTAGCCAAGTCCATCCTGGCCGATCGCGCTCAGAGAGCTGCTGTGCGTTTGTTATTACTTATTATAGGCACGTCGCGAGTGAAACTGAAACTTAACAGTAAGTGTGTTTACCCACTTGAAAAATTCGGATAACTGTCGTTATTCAATACGATTAGAGAAAAAGAACTGCGTTAGCTATCCGGATCTTTCTGCCATGTATACACCTTATTAATAATCTGTTTAATAACATCATAGATTGAAAGTGTTTTTTTCTGTCGTCTGTATCTGCATTATGGTCATTATATTTATTACTGGTTAATTTATTATTTATTAATTTTTCCATTTCTTCATTTAATTCATTTTTTTGTGTTAAAAATAAAGATTTTGAGAACATTGGAATGTTTTATCGGTGCTTTTCTTGTGGAAATCCTGATGCGGCCTAGCCTCACCCCAACTCTGCCTCCAGCGGCCCCCGGGTAAATTAAGTTTGAGACCCCTGCCTCAGGCCAGTATAATTTAGGAATTAACTGTTTTCTAAAGAAAGAAGAGTCTAAGGTTTGTAACCCTGTATTGAATGTTTATGTAGTCCTAAAACTCAATATTATGTGGGTCCTACATTTATACGATTTCTCCACCCACAGTGTGCATCTGGGTCCCAAGCTGAGTAAATAACAGACTTAAGTCATTGGGAGAATCTGTTCAGCCAGAAAAGCGCGAAGCAGCGTGCCTTTTACTCTTTTATGCGTATTGGGAGAATGTGGCCCTGAGTGCCTTGCAGGGTACTTGACGGGTTCTCTCCAACAACCAGGCCCACTTCCTTAATTTTGCTCCGCCGCAGATTTTTAAACAGACAAACATTTCTATGGTCGAGCGGTTGCTATTAAGCAGAATAGCGAGCGATGCCCGTAGGCTTTACCTGTAGGAAGGTGAGGGATGGCCTTGGGCCTCGCAGCTAAACACCACTTCTCTCTGATTCTCTCCAGGCTGAAGGGGAAACACCACGCTGCCGGGTTGTTTGGTGAACGTAGGCCTCAGCAAAAGTCGGTTCCCTAGGTGGAGACACAACAAAAATAAATCAGTATGAATACTTCAGATAAGCCGCAAAAAAAGAATGCAGGGAAACAGGGTGCTGTGGAAGCAAGCAGTTAGCGCACAAAGAAAACAATGGAAACTGAGGCTGTATAACACAAGTGTCAAAATTAATCAAATCTGGCCCGCCACATCATTTTATTCGGCCCGTGAAAGCAATTCAGATTCCATTATGCTTACTAAAGTCTGAACCAAATTTTTAATTTGTCCTATGTAAACCACAATAACAGTCATTATTTTTTACTTCAAATTTGAAAACTAGCTATTCATTATTTTGTTGTGCGCTATATATGTAATGTGTGAAGAGGATTAAATATTCTAATTACTACCCCAAATTCATAACGACCTCAAGAGGTAACCGTGACTATAATGTGGCCCACGGTAAAAAGTGACTTTGACACCCATGACTTAACTGAACAGTTTTTAAGACATTGCTATATTATATAATTAATGGAGAAAAATGTCAGGTGTGATGTGTGATAGAAGGGTTTCAGCTAGGATGAAAGGAAAAGTGTATAAAACGGTGGTGAGACCAGCCATGATCTTTGGACTGGAGACAATGCCACTGAAGATAAGGCAGGAAGCAGAGCTGGAGAGAGCAGAAATGAAGATGTTGAGGTTTTCTTTGGGAGTGACCAGCTTGGATAGGATCAGAAATGAATATATCAGACCGACAACTCATATTAGAGGCTTTGGAGACAAAGTTAGAGAGGCCACACTGAGATGGTTTGGACATGTCCAGAGGAGAGAGTGTGACTATATCGGGAGAAGGATGCTGAGCCTTGAACTGCCAGGCAGGAGACCGAGAGGAAGACCAAAGATGAGCTTTGTGGATGTTGTCAAAGAGGACATGAAGGTAGTTGGTGTGAGAGAAGAGGATGCACAAAACCAGGTTAGACGGACGACACTTATTCGCCGTGGCGACCCCTGAAGGGAAAAGCCGAGAGGAAAAGAAGAAGATATTACATAATTAATATAGTCACGACTGCACCATTCAGATCTTGTAGTTGGCCTGATGCTTGGCGGTGGGTTCATCTACGATGACTAGTTACCGTGTTACTACCACTCTAGCCAAGTGGCAAGCAGTTTCAGCATTTACTACATCCCTTTGAAACCCACATTAAAGAAAAAAACAGCAAATTTTTTGTCTGTCATTATTCAGCTACATTAGTTCGTTAGCATGCTATCTCCTATTGTATTGAATTACACAAATACAATTTGCTGTATAAGAACAGGAAGAATCACACTTTGAGGGTCCACAAGGAATATTATTTGACAGTAGTTATCTTATGAAGATGAAACTCTTAAAATTAACACTTTAAAACTACTACATTACATTACCATTTTTTTCACGCCGTAGTTAAAGATTCTTCACAGAATAGCGGAAACCTTTACTGCTCCATATTTTTACATTTTCACTTCACCCGCCTGCCCAAGTGGTGACATCCGGCGCAATGTTTTTGAAGAAATGTTAATTGAATCTGAGAAAGAAACAAAAACAAAAAATAGGGTGTCATTTTTTTCCACACCAAGTTCTCTACCTTCTTAATTAGACAGGTGCAACCGTGAGAACACCAGTCAACAAGGCTTCTGATAAATGCATCGTAAACAATAGTTGCTTGGGATAAGCAAGGGAATAAGTTGGAGAATGCATTTGCATTGATGTGATGCTACAGAAATGAGAAAGAGAACTTTTGTGTATGAAAAGCAAGTTTTCCCTTAAATCTTTGGAGCACTGGGAGTACATGGCTAATGCATAAAAATAACTCTGAGAAGGTGGAGCTGTTTGACATGAGGCTGGTTGTTCACCTCCGCGAGGAAAAGCCTCTCAGAAAGTTACACCGGCGAAAATAATGCTCACTGTAGTATTTTTGTTCAATGATGCATGTCTTGAATGTACTGTGAGAGAGGATATTTTGAAAAGATGCGATAATATAGTGTAAAATGCTTTATATACTTTTTTTCGTTTGTTTTTTGACGTATCTGCTTTCAGGGACAGTGGTTACTACGGTGGACAGCTTATCGTTTTATTAGGTTACAGGGCGCATTAATGGGTTAACTTAATATTTAGTCCACAATAACACACCAAAGCAATTCTTAACCCATATAGCTAAGTTCATCAGCATTGTCACATTTTTAAAAAATGCATGTTAGGTTAGGTTGGCAAGCTGTGGTTCCGGAGCCGCATGTGGCACTTTAGAATCGCCATTGTAATCAAAAACAAAAGGAACTTGGGCAGGACTGCTCTCCATGATGCACGGTGGAGGAAAGAAAACATTTAATCATGAAGTTATATTGTGTATTTGTAGCCAACATGGCCATTTTAATCGTAGGCTAATTTAGCTAGTATCGGTGCATGTGTTTCCTTTATTATAAGGCATATGTTTTGTCTTGTTTTTTGAAGCTCGATATATTTTTGTTGTTTTGGTCCAATATAGCTCTTTCAACAATTTGGGTTTTCGACCTCTACAGGGATGCATCTGGGATATTAAAAAAGGAGGCCAGTTGGCCCCCGTTATGTCTGAAAAAGGGGCCAAATTCTAAAATTGATGGGGCCCGATTCAACTAGATTATCGAAATATACAAAACTGACTGAAATAAACCAAAATATTGATATTTCTTAATTGCAAATGAAATCCATTATTTGAGTAAAATATGTTTCTTATATATCTACAAATAATTTGAATTCAAGTCAAAGAATTTATTCATACATAATAAACTTGTTCAATTTTCTTTACGTCTGTGTAAGCTCTCAGTCGTACAGGAGTGGTCCATCGATGAGAAGGTTTCTTCAGCCGTCATCTGTACAAATTTGAAGGTTTCGGTCAATTTTCTTTAGTTACTACACAATCAATCTTGTGCTGTTTTGATATTCAACGGAGAACAGACTTAGCACAATATTTTTGACTATTGTCTACTGAAATTTCTTTCGTTTTAAGAATCCAGTATGCTACAACGGCTCTGAAATCATTCCCACTATCCACTAAATTAGAATCATGAACAGCAGTTTGCTGCAACATATCACTACCCACAGAAGTGTTATTCGGTTGATTCTTAAAAAACGAGAATGTGTTTGTTTGCTGCCTGTTTTCAATGTCTTCTAGAGTTTTATTCATGTTCTAACGCTCCGAATTGCAACCATCCGCTATGTTCGATGTAAATAATGCAATGCACCATGGGTAAATGAATATTCAATTAGCCCTTCCTTTCGTCAGTTTCCGGTGGATCGCGGAAAAGCCTGAGATATTCTCTACCATGACTTTGGAACCCACCAAAACAAGGTGATTACGACTAGGTATTGGAAAGGCAAGATGCAGATGACGAAAGTTAAAACCTCTGAAGGAAAATGAACAGCTTTCAATTGTTGTTTAACTACATTTGTTTCCTCAGCTATTTTAACAGTATAATATCATGTGTGGTGCAGATCATGTATCAATATGAGCTAATCGTAATGGAATTGTGCCGGTTCTGGCGCAGTGGAGTTACAATGTTGCGCCATTGACGCATTTTGGCAGCCACTGGTGCGGCCCAGATGCATCCCTGCCTCTGGGTTAACCAAACACTCAGACCCATGTCGTACTTGTGAATGATCATTTGTTTATTTGATCCCAGTTTGAGCCCACATTAACAATCAGTCGAGAACCAGCATGTCAAACTCTTCTTATTTTTTCTCTGGGGGACCATTATAAATTTGGGGAAGCCATTAGAATGTTTAATTTCCACATATTACATATAGAGCACACACCACACTAATGAATCACTAGTTTTCAAATTTGAAGTAAAAAAATAATGACGTTTCGCTTCTCATTCGAAAAGCTTCGTCAGCAAACTAAAGCTGTGCTGGGAGCTCTGGCCCTCTCTCTCTCGCTATATATATATATATATATATATATATATATATATATATATATATATATATATATATATATATATATATATATATCATATGATCACCTCAACTCAGTGGACATCAATATTGAATTGACTTTGACACCTGTGGTCTCGAATGTACGCTGCCCAATGCCCACAGTCAGTCAGGATGGGCCTTTTCATGGACTCTGTAACCTGATCACATGAGAAACTGTCGTAACCGCTGTCACTGAAAGGGGTAAAGTAGAATAGACCGCATTACTCAGTATGGTCAATAAACAGCAATGCAGTGTAGCTATTTGGTCACACCACCCATCCTGTGAAGGATGCTCGTAAATGGCTTTTCTAATAAGGATTGGATGGATAAAATGGAAATGAGTCAGAGGGCTCTGGTTGAAGGCTTTGTTCACACTGATACAAACACCTTGAAACTCTGTCACCCCACCTCCACTCACGGGAAAAGCTACAGGCTTGTCTACCTGTATTCAGACTTTAAATATCAATCTACACCACATAGTGGATCAGTCGGAAATCAAGAGGCCAAAGATAATGGGACCTAAGATAATGTCATTTTAGAAGCAGCCAGGTGCATTGTAGGAATGCATCTGACAACTTGCCGGAGTTGACAGATTGTCACTTATTTGAAGATGCAAGTCGGGGTTAAGCCAAAATTTCAAGGCAAGACGATCCACGAGCACCTCTGCAAAATGATGAAAAATCGCTCTATCTGGCGAGTGCACTGAGCCGAGATCCTGACAGAAAGTCCGCCGTACACTCCAGCAGGGCGAAGACGAAGGTCATTATGAAAGATTCTTTCAAGAAAAATAGGTCACCTCCATTCTTATCTGTCACCTGCTGCACAGATTGTGATAATATGCAGACATTTCACCAGGCTTCTCAAACAATGAAAAACTCAGCTTGCCATCGTAGGTGGAAGGAATGAAAGGGAGGTGAGCCGGTTTGAGGGCTGAGGGGGGTCTGAAATAAAAACTAATCTCAAATTCAATACTACCTGACAGCAAATGAATACCTCCAGCTTACCTCAGCGTGAATAAACAGGCACATGGGGGAGTCGGCTGTGGAGGAGTTATCGGCCGTTTGAGAGGTCCCTAATCCATTCGTTTCAGCTCAAGGTTTTATGCATCAAATAAATAAAATCCCATCTTACTTTCAGAAGCATCTTTCCCCAGTGTCCGAGCCGATAACAGACACCTTTGGTATCTCTCGTACAGCGATACAGTCGCCTTAAGCACATCTCATCAAAATATTTGAAACACTGGAGGCAACTTTTTCTTTTTTCGAAATGGATGACATTCATATCATTAAAACTATTGGTAAAGCAGCAAACAAACACACACACAAAAAATACAATACCCAAAAGAGATCAACTTTTCACTTTGGTCTAGCGCTGCCGTTTACAATATTGTATACGAAAAGAGAAATAGGATCAATATTCTCCCAGCCTGTCGCGCGACGTCAGCGCAAATCAAAACAAGTGCATGTGAAATGCAATAATAGCCATTTTATGAAGTCTCCAACAGCAGATTCATCGGGGACACATATCATTGATTCGAATTCACTCCCCACGTGTGACAGCGGGACAACAAAATTAAAGCTATTTCTTTGGTTGTCATTATTTCCATGGACCGCATATATGAGCGGCGAAACTGGCTGCTTCAGTGAGGACCATTCATCATCGGATTCAAGCAAATATAGCTTGCTAGCAGGTTATTAGCGGTCAGGTACAAGCTAACGGGCTATTTTCATAGAAACACCAATCATTGTCATTCATTATCATTATTTTGGTGAGCTTTATCACATTCATTTTACACAAATGACATGGGAGGCTCCTGCTTCCCTGTGTGGAGTTTGCATGTTATTCCCTGGCCCGCGTGGGTTTTCTCCGGGTCCTCCGGTTTCCTCCCACATTCGAAAAACATGCATAGCAGGCAGATTGACCACTCCAAATTGTCCCTAGGTGTGAGTGTGACTGTTGTATGTCTTTGTGTGCCCTGTGATTGGCTGGCAACCAGTTCAGGGTGTCCCCCGCCTTGTGCCCGAAGACAGCTGAGATAGGCTTCAGCACCCCCCGCGACCCTAATAAGGAATAAGCGGTACGGAAAATGGATGGATCAATGGACATGGGAGGGAAAAGATAGATAAGTCAAAGAAAAGATAAATCAAGAAGGGCCTGCTAAATCTCAATGAGTTCAAAGGCGTCACGAGACACGGCAGATCTACAGCTGCGTGTTTGCTTTCAACATTTTTGTAGTCGACGTGCACATTCCACCATGATGTCCCTGATCCACTGGTGGAAAGACGCTTTGATCCTCTCCTCTTTCATCTAGAACTGCTTCATGTCATCACAAAGAGGGTACAGCAAGTCCTGAAGAATGAATGTCTCTCTGTGTCTTTGTTTGGTCATATTGTCTCGATGCTGTCATATTATTTGTTATTTAGTTTTTTTTTTTGTTCTTTTGACTTCAAGACGGCACCGCGAGAGTGGCTGCCTTTCCAGCAGCTCACGTATTTTTGTTTTTCTACTTTCATTCCTTTCATCACTTTGCTGCTGTGAAATGTAAATTTCTCCACTGTGAGACTAATAAAGGCATATCCAATATCCAATATCTAACATGGAGCGACGGGAGGTACATTTTCGCGGAGACGATTGTCCACATTGCGGTTCAAAGAAGTGCTGAGAGGCTTTGTCGTGTTTTGCTCAGTCAACAGCCTGAGTCAATACAGCATTATACACAACAATTATCTGTGTAAAGATTGTTTTACGGTTGGCGGCTAACTCCATCAATTTTGTTGCCGTAGCTCAGACGTAAACTTCACTCCAGTAATGTGTTCTCACCCAAAATAAATACATCAAGAAAAATTAAGGAAGACAGTGAAATTGACCTTCATTTGCCTCAAGATAGTTGTGATTATATGGCTGTAACCTTTTTCGCTTTAAGGTTCAGGAAAGGTAACTGTGTGCATGTTAGCCTTCAGCGTACAGGTCAAAATGTATCCTCCAACCTACTGTAACGTCACCTCCGTGCTCCCTGACATACGCAAACACACATCCGGTAAGCGCCCCTGGAGCTGTGTGGGGAGGAGGGGGCAGTGGGGGGCAGAATGGGGAGGGATCTGGTTAACTCCCGGTGAACTTTCGATGGGAACGACTTCCTCCTGGCTCATCTGCTCGCCAACATAGCCCGAGCTGCTTGTCGGATAACCTCCCTGGAAGCAAATACCTGACATTATGACACTGTGCTTTCTCGACTCCGTATTGTGCATTCTAAAATTCTCAACACAAATTTCTTAAAACACCAAAGCTTTGAGGGGTTTAATATATTTCGCTATCAGCAGGCTTCCACCATGGCTAACTGTCCCAACGTCTCTCATATAATTAACAAGAGAAATGACATCAGCCATAATCGTAGGTCTTTTGTCATTCTGTAAGAGAATGAGTCCTTTTTTGCCCCCTTTGATAATTTCCACAAAGTAGAATTAGAATTAAAAGTGAAGGGCAGCTCGACACAGTGTTTTTTCTTAAATAATTTGCTGTGCTTTTAGTCAACGTTTTGAATCACTAATGTCAATGTATGCAAAATTCATGCAAAATTCAAAATTCATTTTCTGGGACGCTACATTGGTGTCATTGACGGCTCGATTTGATATGGGAGGACTTCTTTAATCGATTGCAAACATTTATGCATTCCTCTTTAGAAATACATATTTGAATCATATTCATAACTGGATGAGTAGCAAGAAAGCATCTTCTCCGAATCTGAAGCCAATGTTTTGATTCTCGAGCAAGGCAAGACGTCTTGGCGTGACGTCACGAACTGGGGGCGGGACTTTCTGAAAATCCCCAATTCGCAGCTCATTTTGTTGCAGTTTTAGCACACTTTACGTCATTTTTCTTGGTGATTTGCATTTGACTAAAAATATCAGGGTATTTTAGATGCTATTAAACGTTTTTCTGATGTCAGTTAGGAAACAAAAAAAATGGTGACGGTTGTCCTTCAATGCTTGAGGATTCACAATTCAAAGATGCACATTTACGGTGCATATTCGACTACTTTCTTGACGGGCTGTCTTTAAAAGGCACTCTTATAACACCTCGTCTGATTGGATTTACAGATAAACGGTGATAATTGCCAACATGGCAAATGGAGGTGTGTAAATACGACACAAAGAGACAAAGTGATGAAGTGAAACTCACAGATGCTAATTATTTTACAGTCCAGCTGCTAGCGGCTAATCGGGAACAAGACAACATGAAAGATTAGTCATTCTTTAATATATCACGCTCGTGCCGCAAAGCCCTAATTTATCTCGCTCTCATCCTCCAACTCGGACATTAGCAGAACTCACATTTGACCCTGTACATTTTGTAAGAGTTGCAAATGAGGTCTCTCATTAAAAGCAAGACTGGTGGAAGGATTTCTCTACGATTAGCCATGCAATCACAATTAAGGTAATGATTGAAGTGCCCTTTAAAATTAATGACCATGTGTTCAACTGCCAGGCACGGATGTTATTTTCGCCAAATTTTCCCCAGCAATGCCCAAAACGTAAAAAAATGTAAAGGTAAAGCTGCTTGAAGATGCCAGTGATAAGACATTGTGATTGTCCTTGGATTACAACGTTTTCTAGGAAGGCGCCGGCTGCCATGTAACCTAGTTTCCTGCCAACTATTCAGCAGTTTCAAGAGCTATTATCAATCTATGAATAACAATTCATAGGTGATATCCCAACCCACATACAAAATATAAAATGGTTGTTCAGGAGGCTT
The DNA here is from genome assembly GCF_051943395.1 of Hippocampus bargibanti. Taxonomy (NCBI): domain Eukaryota; kingdom Metazoa; phylum Chordata; class Actinopteri; order Syngnathiformes; family Syngnathidae; genus Hippocampus; species Hippocampus bargibanti. The sequence goes on from NC_142734.1 coordinate 30,794,979, forward strand.
ACCTGACAGACAGTCCAGCAACGAAAGTTGCAGTGCCAGTTTCCACAGGAAGTCCATTTTTGTGGTCTCAGGTTGATGCAGGCATGAACCCGATCCTAAATTTTTGAAAATCCTGATTTGTCCTTTAGAGCAGTTTCAATTGTCCCCTGTTAAAATGAAGCAAAAAGGACAGGAATACATTACAAGTTAAAATCAATGACCATATTTTTGGCACGATAAGGCGCAGCTTCAATGAGTGGCCTTTTTTAAAACTGCTTTCATATACTGTACAGGGCACAATACTGTCACGGTTTGCAAGGTGGTGATGGCGGGTGCGGATCCCAAAAAGCAGGCAGGAGGGAGCAGGAGGTTGTTTGACAAATTGTATTAAAATAAAGGTCAGCAGGAACAAAATGTAAAACATCAAAATCATCTGAACAGAAAAAATACGAAGTATCAAAAGAAGACCAAAAGTAAAAGTCCGCCAAGGTTAAACAAACACACGCACAGCATACACAATGCATGCAACAAACATGCAGCAAACAACAGCAAACAATGAACCGACACCGGATGGTCGTGCCGGGTGTCCTTTTAAGTGTCAGTGATTAAAACCACCAGCCCTGCGAGGCTGTAGGCAGGGCTGACGCCGCTACCCGTTGGTCGCCAATCTGATCGGGACGACCAGCGCCTGTGCAGGTGCAGGCGGGGCCGACAGCGCCCCCCGTTGGTCGCCAACCAGATCATGACAAAATGTGCCTTCGTTTTTTTTTTTGTATTGCAGACTACAGTACACTGTTCAGTCTCAACTGGTGTGTGGTTTGTAGACATTAAATATGTGAAGTTGCCTGCAAGCAAACTTGGACTGCGGCACATCTTTAACCAAGAGATACTTACTGTATATCATAATAAGAATACATTCTGTAAAAAGGTTTTTATTTTTTTTCCCCCTTAAAAAATGCTCTGAACATTCATTTTATGCCAAATAATGTGATAATTACAACCATTATAATCCATTTTGAGCTGGTAAGTGTGAACATGCAGCCAAAAAAGATTAGTCCAGGCAAAAGCCTACAAAGACTCAAGTGTGCTTAACGTTGCATATCGGGGATCACGTCTGCAAAATAAACACGAGAAGGGATTTCAAGCTCGTACTGAAATTTGCTGAGACAAAACAAAAGGCAGACACGTTGTCAGACGTGTAATGAAACGCTGGGCGGCTCTTCCAATTCATCCAAGCTATAGTGCATTTATCTTTGCAATTAATCGCTGACAGAAAAAAAAAAACATTCCCTCTTTCTTGGAAAAGTCACATTTTCTTGGGGACGAATTTCTGAATGCGTTGGGTCTAAAAATAAAAGTTGCCATGATAATGAGGCACATGCCTGATGTCGCTGATGACAATTTTGTTTTGTTAGATTTAGTTGAACATCTCCCCAAACAGTTGACAGCTCCAGTATGATCATTCCCGATTTAAAAAAAAGCTGTTTAAATATGTGTGCATGAGAAGTTGCTAATAAAGTGAGAATAGATTAAATGACTCGAGATTAGCTGAACTGACTTTCAGCGCAGCGTTCAACGTGCTTTTGCTTTTGCACACCGTCAGTCTGCCAAATTAACGAGAGAGGTGAAAACAATACTATCTAGAAAAGTATTTTCAGAGAAAAAAAAAGAAACAGCAGAAATACAACATGTTTACAGTTAATTCCGAAAAGCAGAAGAGTATACCGAGTGAATACACCCGCCGCATTCCTGACACATTCACATTTAATTCACTCACTTCGGAGTCAAACAAGCCATTAAAAGGCAATACGTTTTACCCCATAAATCTCATTCTGAAGATTAGCTTTGGAGTGTCATCTTTGCTCCAACATATCCCGTGGTTAGTACAATACCAATGCTGTGAGTAAATGTTAGCTTTAAATAATAAAACACAGAGACTTCAAATCACCTTTTTATGCTCTCGGATATTTTTTGCAGCGCTTCTTCTTTGAGGCAGAATAATTGCAAGAGCTTTGCTGAATACATATGCCATATATTGTAATGAAGAGAGGAGGACTTGAAATTGAACACCACCCGGAACTGCGGCTTCATCCATTTTCTATACAACTTGTCCTCATTAGGGTCGCAGAAGAGCTGGAGACAACCCCAGAGGACTTTGGGCTGGGCTGTGTGCACGTGTGTGTGTGTGTGTGTGTGTGTGTGTGTGTGTGTGTGTGTGTGTGTGTGTGTGTGTGTGTGTGTGTGTGTGTGTGTGAGCGTGTGCCTGTATGTGCATGTCAGTATGTGTGCATGTGTCTGTGGATATCTATCCATCATTCTATTTATCCATCAATATATCCATCTATCCACCATCCATCTATTGTATATATCTCCCGTATCTGTCTGTTTATCTATCTATTTATTGTATGTCAATCTGTCTTTTGAATTAACTTCTAATGTCTTCCCGTCCTTTTCTTCATTTCTAACAGTGGACAAGTGAAACGGACTCAATTCCTCGTTAATTATCTGATCATTATTAGAAGTTATTAATAGATCAATTGACACCTTGAAATTGTCGCCAGCCAGTCATACGGTCCATATGGAGACAAACAACGACTTTGTCTTCATACAAAATTAGAATATGAGTATACAGGGGTTCCCGGTCATACATAATTATTATGATTATCCCTCTTTGAAGACACAATGACCAAATGTTTGCAAACAATTGAGATCTCCCATTCAAAAGCCAAACACATCCTTTTATCTTGAACAGCAACCTTTTGATCGCCATTCGTCAACAGGCTGGCAGACGTGACATATCAGTTCGTTGATGGATCAAAGACACTATTTGATCTGAAGATTCTGATGAGTGGCAGATGGCAGATAGGGTAGTGCAGTGTCCAAAGCAGTTGTTTCACATCATTATTTAAAAAAAAATATTTAATTTAATCTTACATGGGTGACTCATGTCGTGTGTGTGTGTGTATGCGTGTTTTACTTTTACATCAATAAAATATACATCAAATAAATCGAGGGAAATTAATTGTACATGCACGATGTTTAAAATTGAAATAAAATATAAGATAGCCACATGGAAGATGAAATGTAAAATTGCTCGGCATACAAACCGTGGGTGCGTCCCTGAGCTCAAGGAAACAGACTAGCAGCTCGTCAACAATGAGTTTTACATTTATTTTCTTTGCAATGAAACTCAGCCTGTGACCTTCCAACGACAAAGCCTGAGTACTTGGTTGGCTAAGTGGGTTTTGCGTTTTCATTGCTTTTTCTTTTGTGGTTCATCCTCAATCATGGCCATTTCACCAGAAATGAAATAAAAAGTAGTTGAGCAGTGCAAAAAACAAAACTAAAACAAAAATTAGCATACACCCATCCTGACTGCTCAGTAAAATATGGCTAAACCATGGAATTTGCTGATCATATGATCGGGAATCGTGCCCAATCAAATCATTTTCAGATTTATATTAAGTAACCTCGCAACATGTTGTGGGAAGCTGAAGCCCAAAAAGCACAAAAAAAAATGCCCCAAAAAAGCACACGCCTCAGACTTTGAAGCAAAAAGAAAAAACAATTAAAAAGGTGATCAGCCTGTGATGTCACAAAATGGCCACCGCCTTCGATGGATTCTGTATTTTCTGCACTTTAAGCCTTCATTTTTTTTCAAAAGCCGACCATGCGCCTTATAATCCAGTGTGCCTTACATATGGATTTTTTTTAATATGTCCGTCATTGAAGGTGCGCCTTACAATGTGGTGCATCTTATCTGTGGAAAAGTTTAAAAACATGTTATTTGTTTAAGCTTTATAATCCAGTGTGCCTTTTTGCAGTGCCGAAACTCATGACAAAACGTTACCAGACACCAGGGCAGACAACTCTGAAAAGTTGCCTGCCCAGCCATAAAGTTGCCTGCCCCATTATTCTCAACTTGAAACACAATAAGACGACTAATCACAAAAAAAAACATTGTTGCAAATTATTAAGGATTGATAATCAGAATGAAAAACAGAACAACACTTGTCTGCGACAAGCCACGTGAACTCCTCTTTCTTCAATGCTTTTAATGTACGTTTATGTTTTGTAGCGTCATAAATTGTGTTATCTCCTTTTGAATCTTTCTTCTGGGGCTGAGGTTTTGGCTTGATTCCGAACCGCTTATCCATGTTTCGGGTGCTCTCTCTGCGTCTACTTTGGAAAATGATATGCAAATACACCCGGAAGCATGAAGTTATTCGATGCAGACTTCTGGCTGCCGAGTATGCAAATTGCCAAACGAACTGAAATTCCGAAATTTCCAAACCGAACGAAGATTTTGAAATCGGAATAAAGCAAACGTTTGATTTGAAAATAAAATATATTTTTTTATTGTTCTTGAAAAAGTTGTCGGCCACTCGGGTGGAGACGTTACGTAAGTACGCCCAATGTAAAAGTTGCACGCCCCAGGCATCCGGGCAGACGTTATTTCAGACACTGCTTATCATCTGGAAAATATGGTACAAGTTGGTATCTTTTTCTGCTGAATACAGTACATATTCCACGAATGCAAGATTAATCAGAAGAATGTGTTTAGACTAGTGGGGTCCAAAGGTGTGGCAGCCATTTTAGGAAGTACACTGACTTAAAGTTTTGTCTCAATAAATGGGACATTGGTCCATCCTGAATAGATAACATTGTGATACAATACTGACATTTTGTTCCATCCCCAAGAGGTGCCTAGAATGTTAGTCTTTTACTTGACTTTGAAATACATTTTTCCCCAATGGATGAAAAGCATTCAATTTCTAAATACAAAAGCACTTGGGATTTTGAGTATGATCAGACCACTACCTCTTTTCCTCCTCTCATCCTCGGGTAGCAGCTGAAGGTGACATATTGCAAATTGTAGTTCGGTCCGACAGTGATGCGAGTTGATTTGACCCTCTCAACGACAACTGATCACTGTGCTGTTCTCATTTTTTTCTTTCGGGGCTCAGAAGTGTGTTAATAGAAAGATGCTGCTCACTCATATGAAGACAAAAAAAAAAAAACACACAGAAATACTGGGCCGTCACAGACACACATTCTCGGCCTGGCGCACACCCTCAAGCACTGAATCATGAATGAGAGCAGACACCCACTCGGTGCAGAAACGAGACGAGACTAGTAAAAAAAAATGGCACAAGATGCTGCATTTTTTATCACCTGAGCTGTGACTTCGCTTGATCTGCAGACACCCGCTTGATCAGTGATTTCCTCCGTCCCACAGCCCTGAGTGCCTGCAGGTTATTTAAAATGCATTTTCTGCCCCCGCTCCCGTTGCGATTGCTGGAAATCGTGAAATTTCCCCTCCTGGTCCCCTCACCTCCCACCAGATCTGTATCAGAATCAGAAGATGGCAACTTAAAAAGGAGTGCAAATTTTCTTTACAAAGCATCACACCGATAACAATCTCCAATGTGGCTACCCATGTGTTTTTAGTCAACCCAGGTTATTTTTCAATGAAAATTTGGAACCACCAACAAACAAATCCTCAGAAGGACACCACATTTTGGCAGTGACAAAATCACGCTCCGGGCTAGATTTTCTTCAGCTGGAATTGTTGTTTCAGTCATGGTGCACACTTCCAAACAGCAGCCAATTTTAAAACCTAAATCAAGCACTAAATTGGTCTTGGACTCTGAAGTGGGACTACCTCTTTATTAGGTTGAGAGATGGAAAAATACACATGTTGAGTGATACTTGGGGTTGTGGTCTATCATCCCATCGACGATCGGATTGTTATTATTTTTGTTTGTGAAACAAATTTGAAGTATTCGGACAAACTATTGGTTGGGATGTGATGAAGTATTCCGTAAGGTTATACATCATCATCTTTAGAATCTTACAGTGTAAAACCCAAGGCCGCTGGGCCAGATCTGACATACCACATCATTTTATCAACCATGTGAACTTCTATGATGCTTGCTTAAATCCCTATCAGAATTCTAATTCCTGTATGTACTAAATGGGAGATGTTTGTTGTAACCGTTTTCTTGTTTCCAAACCCCTCATGGCAGTAACTTAACTTTTCTCTTGCATAAGAACAAGAGAGGGAGCTGCACTGCAATGTCGACTTCATCCTCAAATAACTAGAGGGGGAACCGCCTCGCTCGGGTGAAGGTGGTTTGGCTCCAAAATATATACATTAAAATACAAAGTGCAGTCATTTGCCAATTATGCAGTAAAACAGCCTATTTTGTTCATAGAGTGCACAACTGGAGCAACCGAATATCGCTGAATGACTCATTAGCTGCACTCCTCGTGATAGGATATGGCTGAAGAGGTCTCATCTTCTTTGGCCAAAAAGATGATGCCACTTCAAATTGCTGCTAAGGAGGATTTTAAACTCAAAAGAAACAATATCAAATAAGTACACACAATCTCATGGAGAAAGCATTTTTGCCTGCAATGTGCAAGGCATGTCCAAACAAATTGGCAGCTCCCTGATGACCGATGTGGTAGAGCCGAACCTATTAAGCTTATAATCAGCCTGATGGTTCATTAAATACTCAGCAACTGGACACAACAAAACTCCTGACTTGAAATAAACTATTTTGTCGAGAAGCAACAGAGCATTGCAATGTCATTTTCCTTAATTATAATCAGTAATGTGTATTGACATTAATAGTGCAAATTTCAATGGTCAAAAAGGTTAAACTAATTAAGAATAAACATAACAACATACCCTGACATTCTTCTCAGTGAAATGTCCATGTAGTGACTCTTCCCAATGTATTGGTACAACTGTACGTGGGGCATATTTGGACGGACAAAACAAATATACAAATATAGTCACGTGCGACTGGTTTAGCAAGTGGCAATATAAAATATCCGCAGATGGTTTCGCTTCTCCTGACTTTGAGAAAGCGGCACTGTTAGTACATTTATCTACAAGTCCGATGGTACTCGGCTATGACATATGTAGTATATGTAAAATGATCCACCAGTGCAAAAATAAGCACCTCGAGTTGAATGAAAAGAGAAGAGGGAACGAGTGCCATAAATACAGCCATCACTCCAACGTGACTCCTACATCAATGTTGTTTGTTTGACGACCAATTCCCACCATCACAACTGATGACAGCCGCTAACAACTAGCCACGAAACACAACATTTATGACCATAGAGCAACATTCCGCATTCTCCCAAACACGCACCAAACAGCTCTGCAAAGACTACTGCACTGCCACAGACTTATGTTTAATGCTGCCTGATGGGGTTTGTTAGTTAACTGGCCTTATATAGTAATATATATCGTATACGGCACCGAGTAACTCGTAGCATTCAGCCTTGTTTGGCGAAAGTGTAAATACATTAAAATGGTTGCATTACTTTTGAAAGGTGGAAGACGTAAATGAGTCCACATTTTGATGCTGATAGTCTGGAAGAGTTCAAGTGTTCAAAATGATCACTTTTTTTTTAACAAGCCACATTTAAGTGTTGTTTTCACCGTTAAAATTGGTAATATGCTGGTATACCTAAAAATATGGCCAGTGAGATTATGTGCAACACTTGTTTGAGGTGAGGTTTTTACACGCCAACTAATTTCTGTTCTTCACAAACAGCTCACCGCGGGAGCCAATTGAGAAAAATCCAACACATCCACTTGCCAAGACTGAGCCTCAAAGTGCGGTACAAAACAAAGAGACTAATACTGTTTTGATGTAAACCCACAAGCGGCGCGTGTCATGCATCAGATGCCAGCTTCCTCATTTCTCCAGACAGGGGCGCTTTGCGTGAGCACTTGTCCCAATCTCCCCTATGGCAAGCACAATGGCATATGTTGAAAAGGTTCTTCCTGCTTGCATCTGCGTGTCCAGATTTAAACAGAATGAGCCATAGCTGAATATTAAATGTATAAAAAAATATTTTATATTATAGCTGGGTGAATCCATTTTGACATTGGTGGGCAGCCTTTGATATATATATATATATATATTATATATATATATATATATATATATATATATATATATATTTTTATATATAATATATATATATATATATATATATATATATATATATATATATATATATATATATGTATATATATATATATATATATATATGTATATAGGGCCAAAAGACTTTAGTTCGCTGAAGAAGCATCTTGGATCAGAAGCGAAACGTCCGACACCTTCAAAGAAGTACAGATAACGACTGAAGAAACCTTTTCAACAATGCCACTTGACCTTTCCAAATAGGCTTCAAATTATAGCAGCCCTTTTGCGATTTTCAGGAAGTTTCTTGAAATATTTATTTAGAAATATTTGCAGGACACAGTGACACGTCATCATGATACAGAGAAAAATGCATTGTTGCAGAGCAAAATGCATTCAGCTGCTAACCCCTAATGAAACCATTTTCTCCGACTGGTGTTTGAAAGTGTTGAGCTGCTGAGGTAACAATATTTTGTCGTACAATAGTCACGGGAAATGCAATGTGCTTGTTAGTGAGCTGAATGCTGCCTGCCATCATTCCCTCTATAAGCCATTTCAGGATTTTTGTTCTTTTTTTTGACAGTTCAAAGTTCAGTTTGAAATGGTGCAGGGGAGAAATGTAGCAAGAAGGAGCAGGCGCAGTGAGCTTTTAGATGAAAAGCTGCAGGAGACAGGCTGCAACTTCCACATCTCAGTGAGGGAAGTGGTTGCTTTCACTGAGACCTGCTGGCACACTCACAGGAGCCATGTGCAGCATCAGATCAGACCTCACTTTTTCACCAAATACTGGAAAAGGGGCCAATTACTGTCTGTTCCTATTCAAATGGAAATCTGTTTCTTTGATGTCACTCCAGGATTGTGGAGTTTCCCATTTACATTTCTATTCCAATGTTCCAATGTTGTCCAAAATTGTTGTCGTGGAACGTACAAGACAGTTAATGTGCAGAGACCTTCACTAAACAGGGATTCGAATGCACCACCATTTTTTGGCAGGAGCCTTGTTAGAAGAGACAAAATGAGCACGATCTTCCAAACCATATTTTATGTTTTGCGTCAGTTTACTGATGTAAGATTCGTGCCAGAATAACAAGCACCTACAAGAATATATGGAGCACAAAAGATGTTTTCAGGAGCTGAATGAAATTGTGGCTTCACCTCAACTTCATTCAAATGAATGATGAGTGACCTCAGTGCAGATCTTTCAATAATATGACACTATGCACACAACCAAAATCAAACACCTGCGATGTCAAATTAAAAATCTTGCTAGGTCCAACCTTTTCAGAGTCGCATTTCACAGGCAAGTAAAAAAAACTTACTTGGACAAAAATTAAGTCGCTTTAAGACAGATGGTCACCTGTAATACACACACTCCAGGAATGGATTAGTTTGCTACGTTTACATTGTGTGAGCAAAGAATGAAGGTTAACGTAACCGCATAACGAGACTGTTTTGAGGTGCAGTCGACCGCAAATAAATATTTACGGTGCATTTGAATTTCATGTCACACATCGTATTGTTCTCGATTTTATTTAAACCACAATAGTCATTATTCTTGACTTCAGATTTTAAAGCTAGCATTAATTTGTTGTGCGTTCTGTATGAAACATGTGGAGGGGATCAAACATGCTAATGGCTTCCTCAAATTAGGCCCCAGAGAGGAAACCATAACTACAATGTTGCCCGCGATAAATAATGAGTTTGACACCCTTGCTTTAATGGAACTAACTACGGCACTTTTGATCCAAGACAAACACCCAGTGGTCAAATGTCAAACCAGTTACAAGCCATTTTTTTCTCAGCCCACATTTTCATTACCATTTCCCTTGAAGGGCCATTATGACTCCAACCATATAATAAAGTCAAGAAATGTCACATAGCATGAGTGATCCAAGTGTTATACTCGCTTTTACATGCACACGAAATACATTTCTGCATTTTATGATCGCGACTGTTTGATAGTTGGAGTCCCAAACTGTTATTTTGTGTTTTACAACACTATGCAACTATATTTATTATTAAATGAATGGATAAGATCACCCCTTCATTGAAATGCACTGAGCAGCTACAGGTACATACCGTGCGCAGCCGTCGACGAATGGGGTCAGTCGTGAATGCATGCTCAATATGTACATACACTAAGCAATTTGAAAAGCAAATTGACTGTTAACTCATTCACTGCCATTCCCAAATTTATTCGTGAATTGATAATATGACATAGAGCGCCATTCCCGAATTAGTTCGGGTTTTAGTTTTTCTATAGTTTTTCTGTAGTTTTGCTGGGGGTGCCGATAAAGTGCTGGCCAGACATCTGGCAATGTTTTCCCTTCCACGAGGGAGAAGCATTTCCCTTTTTTCCACGTTAGCGCTTCGTTCCAGCTTCAGCTATTGTTCAAGCACTAGATAAACCAATATGTGCTGTATGTATTGAATTGTATTTTGTACAGCCACCCCCATTTCAAGCTCAGATAACTCCAGATCCATATAACTTAGGACTTACTCTTTTTTTCTGATGAACAAAGAGAATCGTAGGTTTATTATGCTGCGTTGAATGTTTATGTAGTCCTGAACCTCCATATTATGTGAGTCCTGGAATTTAAGTGAAAATGACAAAAACCATGGCACTGTGTGGACACATTTTTCTATGTCTAGCTGTGAATGAATTAAGTTAGAGGGATGTGGCAATTATATATCATGTTGAGTCATTCCTTACGGAAAGGACTTAAATAGATGTGATAATTGCAGTGCAGTAAAATGGCCTGATCAAGTGGATATGTTTGTCCAGGAAACTTCGGCCATTTATATCTTTCAATTCAAGATATTTGCTTAACCTGACACAGGTTTGCTGCCCCCTTCCAAAGTGGTATTCCAAAATTTGTATCATCTCATTTTTGATGGTGAAAATACACAATACTGGATAGTAATGATACCCTAATCTTTTAGTGAAAAAGAAAAACTGCTCCAATGAAAGTGTTGGAAACAAAAGTTGATTTGATTTTATCACTGTCCGACTTTGAGAAAATACCAAGATATACAGTAGACTGTATTTTGTGTATCACCTTTAAGACAAAAAAATAAAATAAAATACTGAAATATGGCCTTGGGGTATACTGCCCAGCCCGGGTAGATACTTTATTGATCTTGTAGGAAAGTCTGTAGGTTCAAGCTTGCTTCACCATGTGCTTTATCTCCCGCCGCCACAACAAAACTGATCTTTAAATAAAATGTTCACTTTGGAAAGCAGTTTTGGGAGTTTTTATCAATCAAAGAGTTTCATGCCTCACATCAAATGGTCACATGAAATAAAACTGAAATGAGTCGTAATCATGGCAAATATATCCAGAGCAACGGACCTTGCCCAAAATAACGAAGCACTGTACTACCCCAGGGCAAAAACTCTCTGTGGGGTAGTAAATGACCTTAACTAAATTTAGACGATAATCCCCCCCATCCAAAATATGAAGTGGTACTCCCATCGTGCCACAGAACCGGGTGATTAGCAGCAACTTAATCAAGCATTTTGGAGGATTTATTTAATAATGGTGTACTTTCATTTTTTTCCACACATCTCTACATGCTATGTTGTTGTTTCATCCTCCTGTTTGACGTACGGTGACATCACCACAAGTGAGTCAATAAAGGCGACGCCTCAGGAGGTGTACAAAGCTCTAATTTGCTGCAGAACAGGGGATGAAAAAAATGTATCTTGAAAAAAAGAAAAAAAGTGAAATTGATTTAAACCTGTGTATTTATAGAGTACAAAATGCCAGGGAAAACAAAAAAAAAACACACATTGCCAGAGGAACATTTTTTTTTCTCAGCAATCAATTCAAAGGTACGTCGAGCAGATTTAATAGCACCATTTAGATGTGCAGCCATTCTGGTGAATTACATCGGAATAACGTGCAATGAAGTTGCTGACATACGGGTTTGGACAATCCTAACTGCAGTCAAGCTTGTAGCTCAGTTCAATTAAAGACTTGGAGAGATGATGAGAGCAGACTCAGTTCAATCCCCACTGATTACAGGCGGCAAATGAGTTCTGCCCCGCAGCACTTTAGAGCAAAAGGTGGATTTGTGACCCTTCACAGATATGATATATAAACAAAGAACAATGTCAACAACATCTTCCGATTTTTCTATGATAATATATAGGCATCCAATTAAAGATGCGTGTATTTGTATACAGTTTCTCCTCACCTTATCAGTACTGCCTGTGGGATATAAAATTGATTCTGTACAACACTCAATGTTGTACCATATTTTTTAATGCATTGTCTACATATAGTGTGCGTGCATAGGAGTAACTTTGTGTGTGTGGGGGGGATCAAGGAGACAAGGTTTAATATAAGAGTGACATGCGACCAATCCAGGGTTTACCATCTCAAACTCACCCCGTCGCCCAAAGTCACCTGGCATAGGCTCCAGCACACACCCCCGCCCCACCCCACGAGACTAATGAGGTGATCTCAAAGACTGATAGGCGGATAGCAATCAATAAACAAACGGTGTGTTGATTAATTCCAAAATGACCACACATACCCGTCTACGCCCGATTGGATAATGTCTGTCGAGTTTTATTCCTCCTCGGATATCCATGTTGTGCCGCGCATCTCCTTTCAGCCTCGCGGCAGAGCCGAGCGTGCAAACAAACTCTTCTCGCGCGTCTTCTTTTCTTGATCCTAGAGAACGCGAACGCAACGAACGCTCGCTCCTTTCGTCGGTTGTTTCTGCTGGCAGCTCTGCTCGCTCCACGCACCGGCACTGGTACAGCACCGGACTTTAGTCCGACGTGACGGAGCTCCAAGCAGCGATTGTTTTGGAGGTCGGTCCCTCCACTCCTCCCACGGTGCGCGTGCGGTGGTTCGGCGTTTGACACGCGTTGGGTTGGGCTCACTCGTCGTCTGACGTCGGGCACCTGTGACCAAGCCTTGTCTGGTGCGGGACGACAGCCACTTCCTTTTACGCGCGCGGGACACAAAGTGGTGCTCAAACATTTCTACACTGTTGGTGTTTTACCCGAGTCAAAATTAGTTTGACTTCAAATAACATATGATGTGAAGTTTCTGGAAAGGGTTTCTACAATGACCATCTTATTCTTAATTTAAATATCAAGAATGTGGGCCAATGTTTCAAAGTTATAGTTGCTCCAATCGCACCTCGTAATTGTGTTGAATCAAGGGCAGTCTGCGTCATGCGCAGTACCAGAAGGAGAAAGTATTGATTATATTAATTTTAATTCAATTGCAGTTTAATTCAATGGTCACTCCTCAATATTGTTTATGTATGTATGTATGTATGTATGTATGTATGTATGTATGTATGTATGTATGTATGTATGTATGTATGTATGTATGTATGTATGTATGTATGTATGTATGTATGTATGTGTAACGGAGTTGTGCATTATTAAATTATGAAGGAAGTGACGCAACGGCGCACAGTGTGGCACCATGTCCCGCCCATAGTTTCCAGAACAATCTGGAGGAGATTCATGGTGAGTCGCAATTTTCTAATGGTGTCGATTAACGCGCATTTTCATGACAATATCTTATTTTGTTTCCCCTTTTGTACTGTCTAGTGTTATCTAATTAGTTCCCTTATTTATTTCAAGTCCAGATTACTTTTTGTGTCATTATTTAATTCACATTTTGTCGAGTGGAACTTTGAAGCACATTGGCTTCATAGTGCTTTTCTGTTGCGCAGTTAATCACAAGTCGAAACCCATGCGACTTCACCCATCCCTTCTGCCATACTGTGTTGCAGGTAATAATTGCTTCATTTCGTTTTTATTGTACAATATGTTGTGACACCCGTCACATATGTATGTATGGATGTATGTAGGTAGGCACGCACACACGCCCACACTATTTATTTATTTATTTGTTTGTTTGTTTGTTTAGATGAGCCTTTATTTGTTTCATCGTGGAGAAATGTACATTTCACAGCAGATGATGCCTGCCACCAAATTTCAACTTGAACAAATCTTTGCAGACTAGCAACCAGTTATGTTTAAGTAGACAGGACCCCTTTTTATATGCTGTACCCTCTGGCTCATAATTCATCCACGATGAGTAGGATTTAAGAGAATCAACTTTTTCTCCAGCAAACGGGAGATAAGAATTACAGAAGAAATTAATTAATACCCTGCTGAGCCTTAGAAACAAAAAAGCAGGGAAAAAGACCATTTTGATTAACCTACCAAATGAGTACAGCATTCCTTAAGCAGTTAAGCGCACAGCAAATGATGGCACACCAAGGAACTTTTTATAGTTGAGGCAGCCTTAAACAAAACATCTGAAATATTGATCTACATGCAAGAAGGACAACAAATGTTGCCCTTGTGTGGTTTCCTTATTTTGCCTTCATTTCAATGGGGATGAAAATAATGTGTGTCAACTTCAGTAAGTGACACTTAGGTCCCGTTGTCCATAGGATGTCTTTTCTTACTCGGATTATACTTTTCCTCAGGCTTCCCCATTGTGGGACTATGAAAGACTTTCTGATTCTGATGTCCCTTTGTGATACCATTCCGCTTTTTAGCATGTGAACTGCAGTCAATAGCTAAATTATCCCTTTGACACATTTTCACTGTAGCATAGCCTGACGTCAGGAGGAATCGTAGCTTAAACGATGTTTAATGCAAGGCTATATCATTCGTCTAAATAATGCACATAACCACCCCTTGCTGTTGCTTTGAACTCATCTTTTTTTTTATCATCTGAGTTTGATCCTAACTGCTGAGGCCACACGCCAACATAACTGAAAACCACTTGTGTAAAATGCATCTGATCTTCATTGCTTACACCTTTGTTTTTTTTTAATTCGAGCACCTCCGCTGGGGTGCTCACGATCAGTACGTCAACTTGTGAAGAAGCGTTATCTTCAGCAACTGAGTCTAGTCCCTGTTTATGAAAAGCAAAGAGATGGGTCAGAGCGTGCAAAAGATGAAGAGGAAGCGATGCTGATTACCGCACAGCAAGAGCGACACCTTTATGTCAGCGGCAGAGTGTTTGTGCCGGGCAGCATTTTCACCACTGGAAAAAAAAGAGATAAAAGCTTGTGATTCCATGCGGGCAGCTATTGGAAATAGATTCCCTAATCATGTTCGACCTGTACGAATCATCACATCGCCTGTGAGTAAAAAACATTCTACAATGCTGAGCTGGGGAGAAGAGGGTGACCACCTGACATTCACCTCTCTCGTTCTATTGTGATGAAAACGAATATATACATGAAACCACATGTAGACACGGTCAAGCATTTGATTCTCCTTCCCTGGATTTGTAATAAAAGGCACAGACAGATAAAGTGAGGCTCTTTTTTGACGGCTCTGATGTGCTAATATTGTGCGATTTTGGGTGAGAGAGCCTGCTCATTGAAACGCTGTTCATACAAGACAAGTCAGGAGAACTCATCTCTCCAGCAGACCTTTGCTTTCTGCCTTTGATTGACAAGAAGCCGCTACAGATCTGTCAGGGTGTCTTATATCAAACCAATGTTGGTGAGAGCAATGTCGTGTTGTCGGAGAAGATCGGCGGCGAGGCTGTCGCGCAGCACTGACATGGAATGCACACAGATTTTGGCAGATTGAAACATGTACAACTGCTTGTACTTTTTGTAATGTGTACATGCATGAGTGCTTGAAACAAAAGGTTTCGGGGCGCAGTTATGTTCAACACAAAACAAAAAAGTAATGCGTGACAATGCCAGACTTCATTGTGACTTTGTCACGTGCCAGCAGGCCCAAGTCATTATGGCTGATAAGAATGTCCTTGTGCAAAGTAACAGCAACTTTCTGCTGAGAGCAGGACTTTGAATAGAGGCAGATGCCTTCTTAAATTATGCACAAAAAAGAACTTAAATCTGCAGTTATAGCAGAAATGAAAGTATGTGCGACCACCATATATCAAGTCTGACCTCTACCCCAAGAAGAAATAATAATTATAAAATGTAAAAAAAAAAATCAAAAGGGCATTATTTATGTGGCATGTGGCTTATTTCCAAATCGTTGATGTCATTCACTTAAACTTCTTCACTGCCATTCCCAAAATTATTCGGGAATTGATAAGCATGACGTGGAGCGCCACTCCTGAATTTGTTCAGGTTTTGTTTTTTCTTAGGAGGGAGTGCGTTTCAAATTTCGGTCAGACCTCTGGCAATGTTTTTCTCTCACACAAGGGTGCAGCATTCACCTTTTGTACAGCCGCCCCCACTTTCAACGGAGATAACTCTACAACCAAGTAAGCTTGAAATAAACATTTTTTCTAATGTTTGTTACGCTGCATTACATACTGTTTTTTTAATTGAATAAGGCGCACCTATAGGCCTTCATTTTCTTCAAAAGATGACGCTGCGTCTTATAATTGAAGTAATTTTGAGCCAAAACCTTTTTCATTCATTGAAGGGGTGTCTTTTACTATGGTGCACGTTATATATGGAGAACGTTTGAAAATACACAATTCTTGGGGGTGCACTTTATACCCAGATGCACCTTATACACCGAATAATTCAGTATTTGGTCCTAAATAAAACTCAATGTTCTGTGGGTCCTGCAATTTGAGTGAAAATGAAAAAAACACTGCCACTGGAGTGGACACATATTTGCACACTGTCTGGCAGTGAATGAGTTAAAAATAAAAACCTGCAAAATCAATCAATAATGAAGAACTTGTTTCCACAGGCCCTACACTTGCTATCCTACACATTCTATCAAAGCTAAACACTGAGGAGAAAGCCCTCTAAATGAAGGAACACCATTGCCACAGAGGCAAGCAACGCGTGACACCGCCCTGAAGAACCATGTAAACAAGTAACACAAACATCTTTCGAGTAGTTCCCACTTGAAAATGACGAGCTAATGTGAGGCATTTCCACACTCCATTGCCATTGTAATCAGGACCAATCGAGATACATTGATGTGTCCACCCCAAACATTACATAAACATTTGTTCAAATAAAGAACCCCTTTGAAATAGACACTGAGTTGAAAAAAATCACTGTACAGTATAACCCGTCTTTCATAACCTGAAAAATAATTGAATATTTATCTATGTATCTATTTATTTATTTGCGTACTTGTTTGTTTGTTTATTTATTTGTGTATTTATTTATTTATTAGACTAGTTCTTGGTTTTACTCCATGGTGCTTTTTACTATCTTTGTGAGTGCTTTATTTCCTGTATATGATCCCCGGCAAATTGGAGTTTTCATGTTTATGTTTGTTAAGTAATTATAAGTGCCGTGCATGCTGGGTCCGAGAGGACAGTAATTTCATCTGTGCTGTATGTCATGCATATTAGCATATTTGACAATAAAGCTGACTTTGACTTTGATGATAATTGTCTGTGTTAAGCGATTTGTTACAGCTTCAGTTGTTGTTAAAGCGCAATATAAATCAATATGCATTGTATTGTATTGCATTGTAATAAAGCACACCGGAGTATAAGGGGCACCAACGAACTGTGTATTTTCAAACTTTTTCTAGATTGGATTGGATTGAATTTGCCTTTATTACCTCTATTATTATAATGTGCACTGGACTATAAGGAACATCTTCAATGAATGAAAAACGTTTTCCAAATATAATATGTATAAATATATTGAGAGTTTTGAAAGGTGCTTATAAATTAAATGTATTATTATTATTATTATTATTATTATTATTATTATTATTATTATTATTATTATTATTATTATTATTATTATTTTCCAAACATAAGGCACATCAAATTAGAGTATAAGGCGCAACAGTAGAGGCTGGGTTACGCACTACCTCTACTGGAAGGCGGCTTAGGAGTTACCGGTATTTATTTATTTTATTTTTCTGAGAGGGTTTGCACTACACTTAGTGAGGAGTTATCAGAAATAAACACAACGGGGCATAAAACAGCACTGCCAAACTAGGAGATATTTGGTGGCTTGCTCTCTTTTTGTAGGGTAGATGCAAAACGTTGATGGGGGGTTGAACGCAATTATCTGTGACAGGGATAGCATACAAATCATCCATAATCCGTCCATCCAACTTTTACGTTTTAGCATTAAATCTTTCAGAAATAAACATTTTTTGAGACACTAAATACAAAAACAAGCATAAAAGGCAAAGCGGGCTAACAGTAGTTGCAAGACCTGTTGCGCCTCAATATTACTTCACATATAAGGCGCACCGGATTATAAAGCGCAGGGTCATCTTTTTAAGAAAATCAAGGCTATTGGGTGTGCCTTATACACTGGAAAATATTGTACTTTTTTATCCTTTGATCCCATTGATTTTGTCTTATTTTCTTGCTGGACTTTGATTCTCACAAGTCACACGTGTGCTGTGCGGTGCACAAATTAATTTCTGTAAATTGCTCGTCCATCGTGAAAGGTGACAGTCGAATTGGGTCACCCCTCCAGCATCAGAAAGCTACGAGAACGTAGCAGAGTTCTTTTTCGTTTTGAAGCCTGTCATCCATCAATTTTCCGTGCCGCTTATTCCTCATTAGGGTCGCGGGGGTTGCTGGAGCCTATCTCACCTGTCTTCGGGCACGAGGCGGGGGACACCCTGAATTGGTTGCCAGCCAATCGCAGGCTACTCAAAGCTTGTCATATATATATTTTTTTTTTTTTTTCAAATTCATAAGGGATTTTTATTTTTACTAGACAGGGACTTTAATTGTGCTATCTGTCTTCGTACGTTGCTGGCATTGAAAAAAACTGTCTGATTAAATAAATATAAGAAATAAATAATATGTTTTTGGTGGGGACCAATTAATGGTAGTTGAATCATTTCAACATGGGAATCACTGCGCTAAAATCCTGAAGTGAAACTTTAAAGACGATCAATCCTATTTATCCAGTGGTGGGCCGTGCATGTCAACCCTAGGCCTTCAGTAGTGCTACATCTGAATCAATCCACAGCTGCGAGTGTGGTGAGATTTATTACACGTCCAATATCAGATGCTATTGGCCAGGAAATAACCTGACTTGAAGATACGTAAGAAATACTGTCATTAAACTGTTCACATTTTTACTATGAACTTGTGGATTCATAATAACCTCATAAAATTGCAATATTTTTTTTGCTATTGGTCGTAGCTTCGGAGCTGTCCAATCTTTCTTAATGATCTCCATCTATTCTTGAAAAGTCTCTCTTGAAAATGGCTGCAACCAAATCCATTTCTTCACCTCCTTCAGATATTGTGGGTTGACAAAACCGCTATTAAATCAACACAAAAATATATTTGTTGATCCCTACATATCTTGTCACTTGCGGCTTTGATATTATGATTGGCTAGTGACTAGCCAATCATAGTTTGTGAAAACTCTGGCGTTGACTAACGCCTTCAAGAATGCGTTGGTATCCCTTTTTTGGTTGCCAATCTCTGCTTGGTTAAAGCAACAGTCATCGACAACACATTTAATGCGACAGGGCCTGCAGAGCTATTTGTGAAGGTGTCCAGGTAAATTTTTGACCCTGGTAACAAACAATGGCTGAAATGTCATTGGTTAATGCCTTAATATGAAAGAAAAGACACACCTGGAAGCAGCACAACAGGGGAAAGTATAATGAAATAAAGCTGCAAGACAATTTGGAATGATTTAATAAAAATTCATGCACAAAATGTGATAAACATTCGTCTGTGATTCTGATATATTAGGCCAGCAGAGAAGCTTTGCAAAGCTTTGCAGGCCCACCACTGTTTTAGCCAAACACAAAAATCTCAATTTCTATTATTTTCCTGCTATTTTGGGTTGCCCCCTTGCTTTATAAAATCTCTAGTAATAGTGCCTTTTCCACCCTATAAAACAAATTCACTGATCATCTTTGAGAGCATCACCCCTTTACGGAAACATGGTTGTACCCTAAATAGGTTAATATCAATAAAATATCATGAAATTAATGATCTGATGGATTAATTCTTTGGGATGGAGGCTCATGGTCTCATTGTTGCATTAAATTGGAAACCATGAATCTAAAAGTTTATCTCACCTACTTGTTTACTCTATCTCAAGCGTGGGATGAAACTCATCATGTCAAGCTCAAAATAGACACACAAGAAAAGTATTTCTGAGCTTGAAATGGTAAGAACGATTGATATTGACTCAGAGACCTCTTGCTCCACACGCTAAATTGTGTGATTGAGTGATCTCAAAGAAAATCGAGACGTTGAGGTTTTTTTTCCCCTTTCTTTTCTTCTTACTGCCAGCTTTCACTTGCTGCACACTAATGACTGCCCTGCCAAAGCATTTAACCTTGGGCCAATTTGTCTTCTTATCGTACAAAAAAAAGATGAGCTCTTGAACCATGAAATAGAAGTAGGTCTTCCGCTAAAAGAAGGCTACAACCCAGACTACTACAAAATTAATCAGTTGATGCTGTTTCAAATGGCATGAACTCCTCATGTGGATTCCATGAACACGAACCCTCCAATCTGAGGCAAGATATTCAATGGTCAGACCTGCCGTTGTTGACTTGTGGCTCTTTTTACGTCATTGTCAACTCAAACTAACTAGATTGCAGGCCAGTCGAGATTCTAATCGAAGATACGGTTGCATGAGCGATGAACTGCATTCGTTATTTTTTTCACGGGTATCCGAGTGCAGCTGTCGCATTTGACACATTGTCAAGAAATTGTGAAGGTCTGTGCATTGCAGTGTAAGCAGCTGTCTCAAGGCACCCCTGGGGCAGATGGGAACTGTCATACAGTGTAAATGTCGCCTGGTTAAAGTTTAGCTTAGTTTTATATATATATATATATATATATATATATATATTATATATATATATATATATATATATATATATATATATATATATATATATATTATTTCATCAGATCATTAATTTCATGAGCCTTTTATTGATATTAACCTCTTTTGGTATATATATTAACCGAATTTTAACAGTGGACAAATAAATGTTCCTTTTCAATGTATAGGCCATACTACCCATCCCCCTTCATCATTATCTTTAATCAGAATAAGGGAGTCTTTACATTTTTTTAACATTATGCTAATTATGGCTAACATTCATTTTTGAGTGTATGACGATTAAAATTGTGAAAATGTTAGCTTAAATATTGACAACAACGTTGTTTGGTGCTGGTAGCATGCCCTTAAGAAGGAAATCCTTTCTTCCGTGTATAATTGATCTCAATGGGATATTTAATTTCATAAAACCACCAAATCAACTCTTGATCAATGTTCCAATTGTCCCCATGCGGGGTGGCGGCCAGTGTACAGTTATTACGACTTACATCTTTGTTGACTCTTGTCAGAATCAAAATCAGAATCAGAATCAGAATCAGAATCAGAATCAGAATCGGAATCAGAATCAGAATCAGAATCATCTTTATTGCCAAGTATGTAGAACACACAAGGAATTTGTTTCCGGTAGAACACGCTGCACTAGTATTGTCGTCAAAAAAAACTGCTAAGTGGCACTATACAGTTCCATTTTGTCTCTGAGAATATTGACATAACAAAGTCTGCAGTGGCACATTATCCTGTTTTGCGAATACATGTACACTACACAAGCCTTTCCCTTTATTAGTAGTTGACGGGAATGAGCACATGCTTTTCATGTTATGTTGATGTGTTGATATGCACCATTCAATCCCAAAAAACACAAACATGCAGGAACAGATGAAGTAGTATGACTATTTTGAAAAATAATCTGAATGTATTCTGGTATATTGTTTTACTCGATTGTGAGGATTGTAAAACAAATATTGTCTTGCAAGAATTTTGATGAAGTCTTCCTTATGTCGAACGTGTGGTCTCCCGTGAAAGAAATTCTTCAATTATCTTTGTTTGCTCACTTGATAAGTCAGTCCACCTCAGTTATTAATGCCGGAATACATGCTTACTTCAGCCCTTCCTTCCACCTTGCTAATTTACAGGACCCTGAGGGCGAGCTCCGTCTCAATTTGTTCGATAGGTTTTACAACACCAGCAGTCACCATATTACCTCTGCACTGAAGTTTACCGACTTGTTTGGCTTTAATGTTATTTGCCTCCAGGTTACGAATAAGCAGGAGCTCCAATTGTGCCGTTCTCTATTTTCTCAAATGCATATCACGCCAAAGTTATCCCAAATGTTTGTGTGTATTGATTTGTAACACCTCGACAACAGCTCCTTCTGGGGGACTTGAAACCTGCTCTGCTACTTGATGAGTGCACGTGTGGGAGGATAAATCAACAACATGCAAGAATCAAACAAAAGGTGCAGTCATTATTTGGTGAAAACGGCCTTTTGGCGCTGCTGTGGGAGTGAACATCAGAGGTATGTTTCCCGATCGATGTCTTTAAATTTCGTGCAAGAGAGGCTCGCCGATGCACGTGCAGAGGTTTGCCAAAGAACATCTAAAAGGAACTGAATAAGATTTCCACTTATGGATGATGTCAAATTGGCCACCAGGAAACCACATTCCACTCCAGATTATGCATCCGTGTGTGACAACCACCTCCCACCCATTGCAATTGGTTCAGGGTTCGGGCTTTTCGAATTAAAAAAAAAAAAAAAAAGAAATATCACCTTGGGTAGGAGTGTGCATTGGTATTGATGTTTGCTGTTGTTGTATCTATGAATTAAATACAATAACATCACTGCACTGTCATATTTTCCACAACTTCAGTTTTACTTCAAACCTTAAGAAAGCCATTTTCACTCACACACCATTCAATAGATTGATGGTCTTTAAAACAAAATAAAGCCGAAACAAGTGACAAGCAATGACAATCTCAAGTTCAGGTTCTAGTCAACTTTTTGTCAAATGTGCTCTATTTAAGACATAGAGCCATACATACCATACCCCAGTTTCATTTGATTTTTTTTTGCTTTTTACTTTTTTTTGCTCAGGCTAATCTTCATCCATTTAAACATATATATATACGTACCATTTTTTCCAGTGTCTAAGGTGCACCCGAAAGCCTTCATTTTCTTCAAAAGATGACCCAGCGCCTTAAACAAGTCTCGCAACTACTGTCAGCAGCTACCGACTCCATTTTCCCCCATGGAAGAAGTAGTGCATAACCCCAGTCTATACTGTAGCGCCTTATAATGTGGTGTGTCTTATATTTGGAAAACTTTTATGTACTTATATATTATATTTGGAAAACTTGTAAACATACACCAACAATTGGGGGTGCAACTGATACTCTGGTGCACATCATACACCAGAAAATACAGTACATTTTGTGTTTATTATATTTTAAGGTAAATTAAATTATATTAGTTGTTTATTATAATATTTATTTATCATAATTCTTCTTCTTTTTCTTCTTCTTCTTCTTCTTCTTCTTCTTCTTCTTCTTCTTCTTCTTCTTCTTCTTCTTCTTATTATTATTATTATTATTATTATTATTATTATTAAAAATTAATGTAAATTGGGAATTTCACCAGTGTAAGAATAGAAAATGTTTTCTTCTTAAAACTAAGAGGAATTGATCAGTCAAGCTCCCACTTGGGTAAATAACGTCCTGCTCTACCGTTCATTAGGCAAGCAAGATAAAGGCACATAATAGGAGATCCTTTGTAATTATTAACGGGGGCGTTAATGAACCAGGGTTAAGGATGCTGATGAAGCTGCCGTTGTACAGTTGAAACTAATTCTAATTTTTCCACAATCAGTAAAATCCTTTGCCTAAGAGAAATTATTAAACGGAACATCTATTGTAATCAAGGCGGCATAATGTCAAGGATGAAAAGCAGCTTCGGTTTATTAATTTCTGAAATAGTAAGGATAGGAATAAAAAAGAGTCGAATTCCAAATTAAAGTTTGGGAATTGTATTCCACTTGGAAATGTTTTTTGAGCTATGTGTTTGAATGTAAATGTAATATGTATACTCTTAAGTATGAGTCAACATCTAACACATTACATTTGACAACGTTTTGAGATAAACCATTCAATAAACCATTTCAGTGTGATGAGGAGAGACTCTTCTGAATACATGGGTTAATGGAGCTGGCATGAGATTTTTTCCCATCAACCTTGATGGCTTTTAGTGCAGCGGAAAAATAAATGTAGTGAAAGGTCACGGGAGAAAAGCTCGCTGATTACTCATTTTGAATATTGAGAGGCACCAAGTGAAATGAACGGTGGTAATCTTGCCTCTTGAATCAAGCAGTTGGAATCAGAAAAATGATGAGTGGCCTCCAGTTACGCCCCGTTATCATCGAACTCCAGGGAAAAATTTTTCACCGCGTTCAAAAATGTATAGAGATCAATATTTAATCACCGGCCCAAAAAAATTGGACAGTGCACAATGGAATCCCGAGATATTCAAGACGACACACAGTGTGTCGCTGTCAATGGATGATAAAGCTTTTGGGAAAGTTGTGCAATTGTGCACGTGGAAAAGCATTACGGTTCCGAACTTTGAATAGGACGGCGACTTCTCACTCTGGCGATCGTTTTTAGGGATTTTTAAGGAGCGAGACCATAATGCAAATTCACGTTGCAGACAGCATCGACGTCCCGACGAGATCCACTCAAATGTTGAAGGTGACATGTCTGGTTCTAATTGACTTTATTTTAATGAGTGCGGAGCATTGAGAGTAGTGCCTCATGCATACACGAAGCACACAATTTTCTCTGGCCGGTTCCCACACCCCCTCCACCCCAATATTGTTTGATGTCTATCCATCCATTAACTGAATCGCTTAATCCTCACATGGGTCACATTGGAGCCTATCCCAGCCGTCTTTGAGTCCAACCTGAAGTGGTTGGCATCCTATCACATGGCACACATAGACAAAAATAACTAACTAAATAAATAAATAAACACATACAATCAATGTGGGAGGAAACTGGAGTACCCTGAAAAAACCCTCACAGGTTTAGGGAGCTCATGCAAACTTCACACAGGATGGCCGGAAATAAAGCCTTTAAAGGACAACCGACGCCACCGACGTCAAGTTGTTGTCCATAATTTGTAAAATCACTTCAAATGACTTCTACTGAGCGTATTTTAGAAAGATTCCACCGCATATAGCTATATTTTACGTTTTAAGACTCATGTTGAATATTCAGGTAGTCTTGTTTTTGAGCTGGTGACGATTCCTGACGTGACATCACGTCGGGAACGCCCCTGACCGAGAAAGCGACACACAATGCATTTGGGGTACTTTTTTTGTGTGTTGATCCGTGTTGACGGCGAAATTAGACGGAAAGCACATAAATAACGCGGTGAATCGTTGAATAATGGTGAATCGTTGTGTGTTGCACCAAAGCTACTATTTGATACTAGTTGACACAAATTCCCAGCAGACAAATCAGCCCATTTCCAATGGAGCTTGGACGCCATATTCTGCATGTTCTGGGTGCTACACAACAATCCTGACGCCTCAAAATAACCCAGAAAGACTTATTTAATCGATTGTATACATTTATGCTTTACGCTCCTGAAAAACAAAGATCATTTATAAATATGGTAGTCTTAATAAACCTCAACAATCCATATTTAAAGTGATCATGAATGTACATTTTAATTTTCTAGTCAGGTGTCGTGCTTGTATACTGAAGTGGGGTGAAAATGAAGGAATGAGCGTTGAAATGTCGTATGTGTATAGTGTGCGCGGCGCCAAGTGGGGCGAGACAAGTTCTCGATCGCTCACGCACGCAACTTGGAGGAAACATGGCTTGTAGCTGCATGATCGCTCGTAATGTGAAGCGCCACTCCAGGAGAAATGTGCAAATATGCTAGTTTTGTCTCCTATTTTAAGAATGGACCGTCAATTGACTAGTCCTTCAAATATTTGACAGCTCCCGTGTACGTCCCGTCCCACCTGGGACAGTCGGCAATTTACCTGTCAGTGCGCCACTCACAGAGTGGACACTGAATCCCATAGGACAAACCGAGGGAAGCCTGCCAGGTGCTTGATAATTTTGGACCAGGAGATCGACAATCCCACGGCACGAACGAGTGTCATCAGGACTAGGCGGTGTCCTCAATTGCTACGGTGCCCAGTGGACACACGTCTGTCCTCTAAACCAGAGTACTTTTAGTAGACCGCAGTACGAGATTGAAGGGCATGACGACGCAGTGATTTTTACACGCACTGGGATTGACAGTGACACAATCACGTCATGACTCATTCCGTCTTAAAAAAGGAATATTGCAGAATCGTTTCTGGCCTTGACGCTGACATGAAAAAAAGGGATTAGTGTGAGGGTGGCGAGAGACAGACAGCCTGCCTCCCGGTTGGTGACAACGTTATGCTGCCAAGGTTATCAAAGGTCAAAGTCACCGCATGCTTACCAAACAGCTTCCATCACATATGTGCATCCCCAAAAAAAATCCGAAATCGGGTGAATCAACGACAATGTCTGAGACGCGGACCAAAATGAATTTTCGTCACATTAATGCCACTGTAGATCGAGTTTAATGGTCGCAAACAAAGATTCACGGCCAGTTGTTCTAAGCGATTAATATTGTAATAGCTTTACGATGTAAAAAGCACATGATTGTTTTTTATGAATGCAGTATTATGACATTCCGCCGAGGACTTTAAATGTTAATGTGGCTTGAATGAATCTGCACGAGGCGTTCTCCGAGCAACGCTCTGTCTTAATAAACAGCCCTCGACTGACTCAAGCACAGTTCTTTATGAATTAATACTTAATGCCTTATTGCAGGTTTAAAATGTAAATCACCTCTAATTCACATAGACACACTTGGGAAGATAGGCAATATTTATAGACTGCGGTGGACTGTGACTTTTTCATGAGTCTTGTTTTTGCATAAGAAGACACTCACCCAAATTCTCCTTTTTAATTCATTGGATGTAATTTATCGCCGCGTCTTAATTCCTTTCTCATCACACCGGGACTGAAACTAGCAGCTGCACTAATCAGTCTAATTAAAAGACTCTTTTTGAATGCCACTGAATCATTTCCCAGACCTCAGCCAATGTGGACCATACCACATTAAATCAAAGTTCAGAGCTGCTGTCTTTCAAAGAACATATTTTCCCCGGTAGTTTCCAATCCGTCTTTCATAAAATAGACGTAAAACAGAGGCTTGCTCACTAATGAAACAACCATGTCACTTTATACCCCCACCCTGAAGACGTTCAGCTCATGCGTAAGAGTAGAAAGCAAAGAGGACAAAACGTGACTTGGGCGTCTGATTCATTGGAGTGGACAGTCAAACTGAGAGCATGCAAACGTGGGTCAGAACACTCAGGAGATGAGCCCCCCCCCCCCCCCCCCCGCAGGCTACAACACGCAGCTGAAGGTGGAGCGCTTATTGAGGGACATAATAATGAGGTTTGTCACTCTCGACTCTTTTGCTTGAGTAGAGAACAAGAGGGGTGCAAGTAGATTTCCACTCAATGGAGCAGAATAATGGGGAGGGCGAGTCATGTTGGAGGAGCAGGAAAGGGGCTGGCTTGACTCATAAGAGCTAAGCAAGCGGCGTGGACTGAAAAAAAAATGATGATGAAAAAAAAAAATATATATATATATATATATATATATATATATATATATATAATGTGCCAGCAATTCCCTCTGACCTCCAACGCCATTCCGTCAAGCCATCAATGACCATCACAAAGGTAAATAAAACGACTTTATTTTACAATACAGTTTATTTCTTTAATTACAGTCCTTATGGAATGTGACTCTCTTTCCAAACAGCAATTCCCTCTGACCTCTGACCTCCAACATCATTCCATCAAGCCATCAATGGCATCACAAATGTAAATAAAGTGCCTTTATTATACAATGCAGTGTATTTATTTCATTACAATACAATAGCACATTTATTCATCGTCGGCCTCCATCGGTCATGGCTGACCATGGATGACTGTCCCCGTGGACAGTGTGCCTGGGCGGTGTATTATGGAGAGCAGGTTGTCGCCTATGCAGCTTGCTCACCCTCTCCACCACGTAGACTGGACCAAAGGAACAGCTGAGCTGATACAATTTGGGGTCAGTATGGTCGCAGGAGCTGCCGGAAAGGTAGCGGAGTTCGCCACCAGACCGCCTTAGGTGCACCATTAACTGATTGATTTAGGGTTTACTCCCATAGGAGCTGCCGGAAAGATGGCGGATCTCGCCACCAGACCGCCTTAGAGGCTCCGGAGACTCGTGGATGGCGGGGTCGTCTTTACACCCGTGTAGGTCTATAGGACCTACCCACTGCCAATGTACAGCACCTCGTATTCCCAGGCGGTTCCCATCCAAGTACTAAACAGGCCCGACCCTGATTAGCTTCCGAGATCAGACGAGATCGGGCGTTCTCAGGGTAGTATGGTCGCACAGCACATTTATTATACATAGAATAAGGTATGTTGTATGTAGTTTTAAGGCTAATTTAGTTGAAATATTTCATGGAAACCTGGGAATGGATTAATCTCATTTTAATGGTTTCCTATGGGAAATTTTGGGGGGATACACACTTTTCGCCTTACACACTCTGTCTGGGAACCAATTAAGTTTGCAAGCCAAGGTCTCAATGTATATACAACAAACTCCACACAGGATGGTTGGAATAAACCCTACATCCTAGCGCTTGTTTAGTTGATTTGTTTCAATCGGCTCACTTTTCTTCTCACCCCATTAATTCCATGAACTGTTTGCAATCTGAGATTTGGGGCTGAGATGCCCCTGAGGGACTGTTGTCGAAGTCATTGCATAGAGCCCGCGGCTTAAAGGTGAACATTACTCTGATTTGTCGTCTGACCACATTTTGATGTCATCAGGATTTCTTCACTCATCGAGCGCAAGCTGGCATATTTTAAAGTCATTTTTTTCTTAATTAAATTGTGTTGAATCCACACATGTAGTAATTTATTTATTTACATTTTTGTATTTTTGTATTATTTTATATTATTTTTTAACTAAAGAGATAAAAAAGAAAAAAACTAATAACAAATAAATACAATGGCTGTCATAAACAACCGCAAATTACAGCTCTGATAAGCAGCGTACAAAATTGGACATGTTTATCATCACGCCGGTACTTCACAGGGGTGACATTTTTAAATACACCAACATGAGAAGGTGCAAATATCAGCGTACTTAATCAATTTGACAGCTGCAATGAAATGAATAGTACCACAATCGGCATTTAGTTATAGTTCCTGACCGTTGCAATTGTGGTCAATTAGTGTCTGCGACATTAAAAAAATATATATTTTCTTCTATTACTGTTGTCGGAATAGGATAAATGATGAACGATAAGCACGTTCATTTAAATGCATTGTGTTGCTTTTATCTTCAACATGGATGTGTTGAGCTGGATTATTAATGAGTTTTCTTTCTCCAAGATAACGATGACACTCTTAACATTCTATATCATTCCTCTATCTGTAGTCGCTTCAGTGTCGCGAGTGTCTAAAATTAATTGAATTAAACCAAACATTGTCGCGGTGATTAATTTTCATTTAACCATCATGAATACTCAAACACGGTGACTATGTTTCCAAATTGAACTGATACTGGCCAGTGGCAGTATGACGCCGGCCATAGCTAACTTTCGACCCAATGCTCCTTTCGACAAATCATTTTTAATTTGTTTATTTACCTTTTTTTAAATCCAGGGAAGGCAATTCAATATGTAGAACGCTGAAGATAAGAGCTGAATCACTCTGATTGGTTGCTTGCTAGCAAATTAGTGCGCTAAACAAATGCAAGTGACAAAGCATATAAACAGTCGATTTGACGGCATCCAGGAATAAAGTCAAGTTCATTAACACGACTCAGGAGAGGCTACCTGCTCATAAAGTTTCTAAACCTAAAGCTATTTTTTTGAATGAGGCACACTGACCACTGCCGCCCCAGTGCTGCCACTCAAGTTAAATCAACTCAACTGTATTGACTCATTCACTGTCATTCCCGTATGTATTCGGGGATTGAAAAGCGTGATGTGGACCGCCATTCCCGATTTTGTTCACGTTTTTTTTTTTTTTTTTTTTTTTGCACGGGGGTGCGAATCAAAGTCTGGTCAGACCTCTGGCAATGTTTTCCCTCCCACGAGTGGGCAGCATTTGCCTTTTCTACAGCCGACCCCATTTCAAGATGAGATAACTCCAGAGCCATATATTTTAGGAATTAACTATTTTTTTCTGATGAAAAAGGAGAGTCTCAGGCTTCTAACGCTGCATTGAATGTTTATGTCGTCCTAAAACTCAATATTCTGTGGGTTCTATAATTTGAGTGAAAATAAGAAAAACATTGTCACTGGAGTGGACATATTTTTTCACATCGTCAGGCAGTGAATGAGTTATTAGAACTCTTTAAAACTGCCACCACTGTAAACAAAGTGCTTAACATAGAGCAAATATATATACAACAAAAATTATATATACAACAATAAATTAATATCAAAGACAGTAAAAAGGACAAAAACTGTTAAAATCAATGAGTCAAAACCTAAAGAATAGAAATTAGTCATGAGTCTAGTTTTAATGATGGGCTGCGAGGGCGCTTGCCGAATATTCAGTGGGAAGTCATTCCAAATAGAGCGACCACCAACGGAAAAGTTTCCATCCTCCCTGAGCCTCCATATTGCCCTCGAAGCATGTCTGATCCCCCGAACTGAGGCACGGGCAACAGAGCGAGGCAACAAAGCGAGGCAAATAAATGACTTGAAAACAAATATGTTAAAAAAACCTCACAAATGTATCGGAGGGATGCCAGAGTAGGGGTTATGTGCTCCCTTTTACGAGTCTCAGTCATGAGGCAAGTAGTAGCATTATGGAACAAATGAATACCCTTAATGGAGGATTGGTTGACTCCAATGTAAAGCATATTACAGTCATCTAATCGGATAATTGATAATATTGAGCGGTATTCCATCTGACATATGTGCAGATGGTACACAGTGGTCCCCATAGCGTTGCATTGTTGGAGTGTGTGTGCCTTGACATTTGTAATGCGGCGGTTAGCAAAAAGTTGGCTACGTTGAGTCTTGAAACCTTTACACCAGTTTCACTGGAAATACACATTTCCATCTGAAAAAGGCTATCCTTGGGCCAACTTGGTCACGGTGCATGTTTCTTGCCTTGTGTCAATGCCATCGGCATCTTTGGTGTAATGGTTTTCTTTGTGCACTTTCTATCTGCTGTCGCTAAAAAAAATGAAAAAAAATGTGTCTTCCTAATGTCGTCACCTCATCCACATTTCCATTCTGCCCTTCCGTTTCCTCATCAACACATTGCCACATTTGACTTCATTCTGCATTGTCTTACGCTCCAGGGAGGAGTTGCTTCTCTTATCAGAAGCTGCTCATTCAGAAGACGTGTTTCCTATGGTCAACCACTTTCCGCTGGCCTCCAAGCGCCAAAGTCTATCCCTCCTACTCCCATTGAAATATTAATTGAACGGCTTTCAGTTTTTCTTAATCTCTCCCTCTCATGGCGAAGAAAGGGTTGGGGCAAAAGAAGCTTGGGGGTAAAACTGCTCATAATTCCAACAGATAAATAAAAAAAAACATGTACCTCAAAGGAGAAGTGTGAAAACTTCATTGCTCCAGAATAATGATTGGAAAGTAGAAGAATGGTGCAGAAACCTATTGTGGGATGAAACACGATCATATCATGAGCCATACACCAGTAACTGTATAACAATAGCAATAAATACAAATAAAAATTATAAATGCAGAAAACCAGGACCAATCTTACTATTTTGCATTTGCAAAGCCAATGAGTCAAGTTGTATGATTTACCGGGATGTCAAATGCTTGTTGTGTGCTATATTATAGTTCGAGCTTCCCTCTGAGGGCTGTTATGACTGTGAAAACATATCAATAATTTATCATCCTATAAATCTATCATATCATTACATATAAAAAAATGACGAATAACTACTTTTGAAATTAGACGTCGAGGATGACAGTTTATTCGCCTGTCGTCAAGGTGACCATAAAAATGGGGATTGAAAAAAATGCTTGCAATTTCTCAAAGTTATGATTCATTGCACATGTCAAAATTGAAATTGGGCACTTATTTTATCATGACTGATTTGCCTTTGCAGGCCACAAACGTCTTGATGTAGCCCCCGAGTTATTTAGGGACTGTGTATCTAGCTCGGTCAAGGGGTGTTCCACAATAAACGTTTTGGACATCAGTATGAGGCGTCATCTTTGACCGGAGTAGATACAGTGAAAACGTCTGCACCGTGTAAACAGCAAGTAGACAAACTTAAATGACGTAGACTTTACCGTTCTCTCTCTCTCTCTCTCTCTCTCTCTCTCTCTCTCTCTCTCTCTCTCTCTCTCTCTCTCTCTCTCTCTCTCTCTCTCTCTCTCTCTCTCTCTCTCTCTCTCTCTCTCTCTCGAGACACGGACCCGGAAGTGATCATGACAAAATATTATTCCGTATTGAAGACGTTTTTAAGAAAAACATCAGAATCAGAATCAGAATCAGAATCAGAATACCTTTATTCGTCCCACAATGGGGAAATTTGCAGTCCACAGCAGCAATTGAAAAGGGATGGGGTAGGGGTGGGGGTAAAAGGATAGAAAACAAGACATTCTAAGCATAACAAAATAAAGTGTCAACTGTATACTGTGCAGATGTAAATGTGCAAAACCGTTCCATAAGAAAAACTGTACATAGTGCAGAATCAAGAAATGCATTTTGATATATTGCAACAACCCATATTTACAAGTGTCCAGTTTTTTTTATTTTTTCACATGTGATCATTGAGAAAGTACATTGAGAAAGTACATACATATGAAAGTTCACATAGAAACCTTAAATACTTAAAACAACAAGACCAAATAAATTATACGGTATTTTTGTTGTCTTGGCAGCCCATAACAATAATGGTACCAGTTATAGACTGAAAAGGTTAAGGGAGGTAAGTTTGAATGTCCCAGAACCAGGATTGCACACATGACACTGATAGATTTATTTGAGGATCAGCGCCTGACAACTCGCAATGGCAAGGTTGTGGAAACAAGTCAAGGGCTGGTTAGATCTGTCCCGAGACGCTGAAGTGCAAGCACAAGGACGAAGCGCATTCACAAACGGAGACAAGAACCATTCAGACACAAGGGAAAACAATCAGGGTGAGGATGACAATCAGACTGGCGCAGGGTGGTGGGTAAGTGACCAGAAACGAGAGTAGAGTCCAAACATCCATCCGTCCATCCATCCGTCAGTGTCCATCCATACATCTATTTTTCCATCCATTTTCTGATCTGCTTAATCTTCACAAGGGCCGCAGGTGTGCTGGAGCCTATCCTCGCCATTTCCAAGTAGGACAGGGTACACCCTGAACTGGTCGCCAGCCAATTGCAGGGCAACCAGAGCCTAACATCCATCCACACACACCTACACTTAGGGACAATTCAGGGTGTGCAATCAGCCTGCCATGCATGGTTTGGAATGTGGGTGGAAACCAAAGTACCCAAAGAAAACTCACGCAGGACCAGGGTGAACATGCAAACTCCATACAGGGAGCCCGAAGCTGGTATTGAACCCGGTACCTCTGCACTGCAAAACCAACGCACTAACCAGTGGTCGACAGGGCCGTTTCAAGAGGTGAGTCATTCTTTCAAAATAAATCAGGAAGTGACAAAAACAACCCTCTTTGTTGTGTGACAAAATGAAACCATCCAAGATAAAATAAATACATAAATAAACAAATACACAAACACATGTAAATATATAAACACAAAAACAAATAAATAAACTGTTAATGTTTTTGATATTCGTTTTCCAAGATAAAAAAAGAAATGGACGAATAAATGAATACATACACATGTAAATAAAAAACATAACATAAATAAAACAACATGAATAAAATTTACATATATGGATAAATAAATAAATAAATAAATAAATAAATAAATAAATATATTTTTTCAATTATAAAAACCCAAAACAAAACACGTGGCTGTCAGTCTTCTTGGCAAGGCCAATTCCACAACAATTTACAATGGCCCATACACGTTTGTCCACCAGCTTTTTGATTAAAACTTCAGGAAAGAACTGCACCAAGAAAAGTTTGTTGTATTTTTTTAACTCTTCCATATGAATGAGGTCACCAAAATATTGACATTTTGATGCATTGTCGTTATACACCACTGCAAACAACAACCAAAGTAATGAACAAATCCGCAGGTGAGTCCCCTGCAGGAGCCTCAGTGCCCGCAGCAGTGACGCCGACGATCTCCCGAGCCTTCGACTGATCCCCGCAGCAGGAGTTGGCCGTCAGCTTATCCCGAGGAGTCGCATGTACATTGGGAAGGAGCCAATAATGGAGTTGGATGGCGACAGATAAATCGGAAAATGTTCAGCAGGATCCACCACAGCAGGGAAAATAACGAGAGTTTACTCAGAGCGAGAAAGAAGTAGCTTTAAATCAACTTATATTTTCTCGTTCATAGTATTTTAAAAACGGATTTACTGCATTGATAGGACTCAACGTAAAAACATCTCTTTGCCTACTTGCACTTCCGACTAAGCCCAAACGGCCAGAGCAGTTTAATTAGCCACTTGTGTCCACTATTGCATTGTTCGGGTCAATACACAAAGCATTTGCCGTATTAATCAGCGATATTAATGCATACGCTGCAATGTTTGTGGCGCGCAACAAATGGCAAAGGATTGATTGTGACAACCAATTAAAAATAATCAGTTAAAAAGACTCATAGACACACAACCATGGCTGTAAAAAGCAAGAAGTTCTCTCTTTTTCTTTTTTGCGGGAGGGACTTCTGAGTGAGGTCAAAAAATGTTCAGCGGTGACAGATTTAGTTTCGAATCTTAATTCGAATGCAGCCGCAAATCAGGCATTTAGTAACCGGAAGAAGTTGACACTTTTGTGCCCATATGTTCATCAAGACAATATAAAAAGATGAAGCAAAATATATTTCAAGTCATTTTTGACAGGATTGAAACAGAACGATCAGGCTTTTCAGAAAACCACAGCCATGAAGCAAAACATAACAATCAAGAAAATAATGACACAAAACTTGATAAATCAGCTGTCAAGAATAATACTCTGCAAAAAAAACTATTATTATTTGTTGTGTAATCTGTGCTACTTAATACAAATAAAGGTAAAGTTCATACAAACTTAACTCAATTAATTCGAGGGATTCATTTCTACCTCCTCCTCTTCTACCAAATAATTAAAAATGCAACACAAGAAACAGACACCAAGAATACGATCTTCCGGACTATTTCTTTGAGAAATTTCTCGAAATGGAATTTGACATTTTTTCTCTGTCTTTAAATGAACTTCCAAGATGAGTCTCTTTTTTGCTCGTTTGCTTCATCTCACATGTTTTTGTATGATCTGTGTACAGTCAGTGAATTTTAATTGAGTACCCCTGGTATAGAAGGAACACAACCACACAGACACACACATACACACACACACACACACACACACACACACACACACACACACACACACACACACACACACACACGCACACATGCACACACACTCACATACACACACATACACACACTGAGAGCTGAATACGTGATAATGACCCGTAGTGTGAAATATTTATGTATCGCCCACCAAAGCAGTCTTTGGGCTTTAGGCAGGGAACACCCTGCAAACGAATCGCAGGGCACTTAAACACAAACAATCATTCATGGTCAAAATCAGACCGAGGGACAATTTTTGTGTTACATTAACCTACTGTGGATGTTTTTTTTTTAACGTGGGAGGAAACCGGAGTACCTGAAGAAAACCTACGCGGTCACAGGGAACACGCAAACTCCACACAAGAAGGCCATGCACTTATAGTTATTTCACTTATTTAAAATGTGTTGAATGGATTCAGTTTAGCTTCAGGATTTCCTGACCTGTGTCATGATCTGGTTGGCGACCAACGGGCGGCGCTATCGGCCCCGCCTGTACCTGCACACGTGCTGGTCGTCCCGAGCCTTGGCGGACTGCCACGTTCGGATTGGCGACCACCGGGTAGCCCTGGCAGCCCTGCCTGCTGCTTCGCAAGTGCTGGTCGTTACAATCAGTGACACTCAAAAGGACTCCCGGCACGACCATTCGCTGTCGGGTCATTGTTTGTTGAATGCTGTAGATGCATGTTATATGCATGTGTGCATGTTTGTTTCATCTTGGTGGACTTTTAATCTTAGTTTTCTTTTCATACTTTGTATTTTTTTCTGTTCAGGTGATTTTGATGTTTTACATTTTGTTCCTGCTGACTTTATTTTAATACAATTTCTCAAACACAACCTGCTGCTTCCGCCTGCCTGCTTTTTGGGATCCACATCTGCCATCACCACCTTGCAAACCGTGACAACCTGCTCAGCTGTGACATAGAATACTTTCAAATTTGTGGCTAAAATCTGGTGACAGGATCACTTGGAATAATTGAAG
This sequence comes from Hippocampus bargibanti, assembly GCF_051943395.1. Classification (NCBI taxonomy): domain Eukaryota; kingdom Metazoa; phylum Chordata; class Actinopteri; order Syngnathiformes; family Syngnathidae; genus Hippocampus; species Hippocampus bargibanti. The sequence continues at coordinate 30,831,218 of NC_142734.1, forward strand.
TAATTCAAGCTCTATCGGGCGTCGCTGCCGCTCCTTGAAAACAGCGGAGGATGCCTTCCTTCAACACTTTTTTGTTCCTGCTGTTTTCACTGTGACCTACAATCTGTCTGTGAAAACAAGCCCTCCTTCTGCCTTTTATGGAGCTTTTTGCCACAGAATCTGTCCTGGGTTCTTTTTGCATGTAAGGTCTTGATTTTCTTACATCACAGGGAACCTCAAAAGAGCCTCTTGATTCCAAATCATGTGCGAGACAATTAAAGTTTTAGGTGCTGGCATATGTTTTTTTTTTTTTTTTTTGTCAAGATTTTCCCGTAATGAAAATGGAGAGGCAGCATGTATAGTACATGAGTGCGCCACACTCTTCAAATATGCACATTAGTTATTGATGTTGAGTAGAAACCGTCAAAGTAAATGTGGGAGCTGGTGTGACATCTTTAGAGGGTTGAAAGAAAGGTGATAGTTATGGATGCTTAGGGGCATTTTTCTCCATCACAGTCAAATTTCTAAATCGCGATCAATTAGTCTGAGCCCATGACGATGATCTCGTTTATTGACACAGATTCTGTTGATATTATTCTGCTAGTACTCTTAATATTGCGCCGGGTAAAGACTTACTGTATGTACTGTCCAATTCATAAACACCTGAATCATAAATAATTCATAGGGGCGAACCTTTGACTTTGGTGTGTGCATTTTTATTGAGTTGAAATCTCTGTAAAAACTTTGGGGAAGGTTTTTAGTAGCTTGTCGGGAAAGTTTCTTTTTCTTAAATGTGATTTAACATAACTTGACATTTTGTGAAATATGAGTCGACTGTAAGACGCAAAAAAATGTCATCAAAAGGTAAAAAGTCTGTCTATCATTTACATCCATCCATCCATCCATCCATCCATCCATCCATCCATCATCCATGCAGATGTCGATTCTCCTTTAATGTCGGTTCTCCTTTAATGTTCATTGAGAGCAGACATGTTTGTTGTGTGCTATTCACAGAAATCCAATTTTATTTTTCATTGTGTCTGCTTGTGTCTTCCTTTTAGCGGTGAATTATGCTGACTGACATTTCTGCCAGAAGAGCATGATGGGAACTGAATGTGTGCATTGCCAAATTCCAAACCCAATACAAAGCACTGTTTCCAGCTTTTAGTTTGCAAACTTTATGAGTGGTTTTGCGATTGTTATTAATAGACATTGTGCTAGATTCACCATTCGAGTTCCAGCATTCGGAAAACTTGGAATCTATATTTGAACATGGCCACATTTTCAGATATGAGAAAAGCTTTTGCACACTTGTCTCATTTATTTTTGTTTCCCGCCAAAATGTTGTATAGGTAATAGCTTTCATTCCGAGTGAGAAATGTTTTGATTATTACCAAACCTGGACGTGTCGATTTTTATCCTCCACCGTACTTCATTGTGTCTATACTCAAATGTCAAAGATGCCTTTGTCTTCTCTGGCAAGGCTGTGCGAGTGTTTCCGACACTTTGATAGCAGCGGACCCTCACGGATGGAGTACTTTCGACAAGCCAGAACAAGCAAGCCTTCATGATGTCAGAAATGACATAATGAGGACAGCGAGAGTACTTTTATGATAACCGAGCTATTGAATGTGGTCTGTGTCAGCAAAATGACTGGAGTACAAAAATTCCGTTTATTCATTCTCCGGCTCTGTCATCTAGGTGACTCAAGAACATGTCTATTTATATTATGGCAGCTGTGATCTACATAAAACACAACGGACAAACACTGTATTGTTTATTTAAGTACAGTGTAGTGGATCAGAACCACGAGCAGCTTGGGGGTCAGCCGAAAGAATCACGCACTTCCTCACTTGGAGCGTGGGTGTGCTGGAACAAATCCCAGCTGTCATTAGAGGGTAGCTCGGAATTGCGGGCAATTTTATCTGATCGAAAGAACAGAATGTTGTGCACATACGTGGATTATTTTCATTTGTATTTACTTTCTGTCAATTTCTAACTGTATATGTTTGTATGTTCAATAAACAAACAAAAAAACTGTTATTGTACATTCATAACCCAGTCTTTAAAACATCCACCAGAAAGCACTTGCGTTTTGGTTTGGAGGAAGACTGTCACGACTTCTTTTGGGTGAAAGTGATGTCAAAAATTGCCGAAATTAGTGGCAAAGGGTTTGGCAAAGGGCCCTCCTGATGAATGCTTAAGTGCGGAAGAATGTACGGGCATCCATTATTTATCTCTCATCCTCACAATTAAGTCTGGAATGAGTTAGGTTTAATTCACTCGGCAAACAGGCTTGCAAGCAGTCATAAATCAATAAATGTTCATTATGACGGCTTCTGGTCGGACTTCATACTGACGTCCGGCATCAATCGGCGCAGTGTGGAATCCAATATATTGGACGCCAATACGACTTTGCAGAAAAGGGCGCTTAGTGTTGCTTGTACAATTAAGGCTGCCCTCTTAACCTTAGCATTATTGAGTGAGCCACCGATCATGACCAGCAATTCGGCCTCATCTGGATTCTCTTTCAACAAAGCTATTGATCGAAGCAATGGATCAGTGTCACTCAATGTCTGCTCATGTTGAATTATGGATCAGGTGATCTGACTCACAGCCGGTGAGTCAGGTACAATCATTATTTGGCAGCGGTATCCGGTCTGTTTAAATTTTGTCTAAGATCAGGTTAGCGACGCTTCTGAACGACATCCAAAAGAAGGGAATTCTAGCGATTGTTCAGAAGAAATTGCACAGCGGACCCGAGAGCCAAAAGATGAAGTTTCACAGATAACTTTGGGGCATTTAGCAATATTCTCTTGAGCAACAATCAATATTGTTTGTCAATAAGGCCTTCGAAACATGGAGATCGATTCTTTTAACTGCATGACTACATATGAACAAGGCCATCTGAGGCCAGTCCATAACTCTTAAAAATGGAATATGGACGAAAACAAAAGAAGTTTCATGTGACTCTCAACAAGCCTTTCACATTGACTGGGAATACAATCTTCACTCCCAGGCATTCATGCACACAGTTTTCTTAAATCTTATGTTAGCTGAGGTGCGTTATTTTGAGCTCAAGCGCAGCTCTTCCTAGCAGGGCACCACAGCGGATGGAGGGTGTGTTGTCCACTTAGACATACGGTACATGTGACGGTCCATTGCCAAGAGTTAATTTCACATCATGTTAACCCAACAAGTGATGTGAAACAATATTCCTGTTCTAAAATGGTGTAAAGAGACGATCATTAATGTGCATAGGCTACTTAGTATTCGGGCCACCTGTTGGAGAGTTACGAGCCTGAATCCCGACTCTTACACTGGTAGCCTTTTCAGCAAAGAACCAAGTCCGTCAATCTCAGTGCAGGAGCACCGCATAGTTTGTGTACCCCATCAGAATCTTTTTTTTGGCAAAACCTACATTTGTTTTCTGCTCAGGAGATAAACGTCTTTTCCTCTAAGACGCTTTGGAATAAAAGGTGAAACTTTTATCAATGTCTTGTTTTTACTGTTTTATATACAGTATATGGCAGGTGGCCCAGTTGTGAGTGGTTAGCACGCCGTCGTGAGTGGTTAGCACGCCGTCATGAGTTCAAGAGCCGGTCCGGACTGCCTGTGTGGATTTTGCATGTTCTCCCCGGGCCCGCGTGGGTTTTGTCCGGGTCCTCTGGTTTCCTCCCACACTCCAAAAAATATGCATGGTAGGCAGATTGAAGACTCCAAATTGTCCCTATGTGTGAGTGTGAGAATGACTGTTGTTTGTCCTTGTGTGCCCTGCAATTGGCTTGCAACCAATTCAGGGTGTCCCCCGCCTCGTGCCCGAAGACAGCTAAGATAGGCTCCAGCACCCCCCGCGACCTTAGTGAGGAATAAGCGGTACAGAAAATGGATGGATGGGTGGATGGACCTGTGGATTACATCCTGTAGTTTTCAGTGGTCTCATAAATATCTCGAAGCAATCTTTCCACCTTGGAAAATGTTCATGACAATGGCGGCTCTCAGATCATTCCAGCGGTTAGGGCATGCCACACTGACTCGACCCCACACTGCATTATTCGTTTGTGTTGTTGGTGGTGTTGGAGGAGGTGATAAATGCATGTTATATGACAAAGAGAAAGAGACACGGGGGGACCAAATGTGCCCCCCTAGCCTTTGTAATTATCTGCCAATTTTCTCTCCGTCAGTTGCCTTTATCATCTCGTTCAGATCTCACACCTAGGGGTCAAAGAGGCTGACTCCGTGGCACCTCTATCTCTCAGTGTGTGCTGTGTGAAATGTAGAAGTCCTCCCATTGACCTCTGTCTGACAACGTGCCACTAGCCTTATTTGTTTCCCCGTAATGGGAGACATTTGGAGATAAGGATAATTATCAATCAGCGCCCTCAGCGGCTATTTATGCCTCCACTGAAGGCGGGTGGGGAGGGTTGGTTGCTGGGTTTTGTCTCGTGATATGCTTTCAGGATGGCCTGATAAAGTGTCCCTCTTTTTGTCAAGAGATATTATCTTCATCGTAATGGATCTTGTCAGAGATTTTCTCATTAGGCTGAAGCAATGTGTCTTCTTTTCATGTAGGAGTCCAAGATGGCGCCCGAGTAGGCAGCCATCAGTAAGTGCTCTCATGAGCCTTGCTTTTTTTGTTGTTTTTGTCTTTTTTTGTGTTTTCTTTTGTCACCTTGTGCTGTTGTGCGTCGTGTGGAAAGTTATTCAGCATTTTTGGCCACGACATTCATCAAGGAGACTGTGCTGAGCGGTTGCGCCTTTTTGGCTCATGTATTTTGTTTTTCTACTTTCATTCCTTTTATCACTTTGCTGCTGTGAAATGTAAATCCATCCACTGCGAGACTAATAAAGGCAAATCCAATCCAATCCAAAGATGAGGCACAAGTTATTTGTTTCGTGCAGAAATTTGAAAGCATATTCTTCACAGTGCCAGGAAATTATATTTTGACAATAGTACCTTTGAGTTAAAGGAATGCCAATGCCTGTAAGCGCGTGTGACTGTAGATTATGTTGGAACATTGTGGAGAAAAAAATAAATAAATCCGTCATCTGATGTGACATTTGGAATGGACCAAAATAAACAATGGTAAGAAAAAAAATCGAGAGGGACGCATAGCGAGAATTAAGTGCATAATATCCTAATTAAGCACATCTTAACATCCAATTTTGCAGGTTAAAACAGTCATAAGGAGCTCCGCTAATACCACTGTAAAGCCTTTACTTGTCCTGCCTTCTCCTCATGTTGAAATGTCACAGCTCCATTGCTCACAAATGATTTGTGTCTGCCAAAGGGGACAGCACATAATTAAATAATATGTTGAAGCTCAGGGAAACATGCCTGAGCTAAGAAGCCTCTTGAGGTTCTCGGTGCAAATTTATTCTCTGAGACAAAGCCAACGAACACAAAGTGGTTGTTGTTGTTGTTGTTGTTGTTTTTTGTACACTCATGACCTAAAATCTGTTGGATTTAAATGTGTTGCGAAAGGGCATGACTGATGTAAAAAATATTGTTGGGAATTGATCCTGGCACAGAGTGAGACAAATACTACGTTGAATACTTCCGGTTCCATTGACGTGCCATTTAGATTCACTTTGATGCATGGTCAACCCAAAAAAAAAAAAAAAAAACAACTGAACGGTCCCAATAAACCAATAATGGGTGTTATGGCTCGAGAGGGGAAAAAAATCAATTTGAATGAAGCAATTTGTTTTTATTTGTCATCTGCAGATGCAGAAAGTGCAAATGAAATGTATTATTATTATTATTATTATTATTATTATTATTATTATTATTATTATTATTATTATTATTAAACATGATATGCAATGAGAAGTGCAACATTTTTTCAATGTATACCTCAGAATATTTTGTAATGCACTTTGTTTAATTTTTAAGTGGTAAACCAAACAAAAAGAGAGATACTGTACTTATTTTGCAATGCTAGAAAGAGCAAAAAAGACAACTTAAGTCAGCTTTCATATCCCCAGGAATGACCAGGATCATTATCATTCTTCTCAAGATAAAGAATCCATTTGAGATCTGTTTTTATAAATGTCTCCCGATTGCTTGTGTTCAAATCTATTCTGGTTCAACAGTTATAACACAATGACACCAATGATAATCATTACCCCTTGGATGCCATTTTCTATTATATGTTAGCATTAAGTGACACTGATAAAAAGGATGTGTTGAATTCACCCAATTGTATTTCATCAAATAGTTCCACGAATTAAAATGAGCTGGATAACATACTTTTTTTTCAAAGCCGACAGTACATCCACATAAAAATGCATCTAATTCCTCAATGTTCTATTGTGTGCAGCCAAGACAAAATTAAATACAGTTAAGATGGTAACGTGTTAGTAACAATTTAATCCCGGGTATTCATTTTCTCTTCCACGACATCAGTAACAGTGTAAATCACTAAAAGAGCAGAACCATCGCTATCACCGAGACTGTAAATGAGATTCATTCGTTGAATTTGCAATGTTCTGGTTTTTCGATTCATGGGTCTCTTGTAAACTTTATCACAAAAGTTACTTTCAAAGTCAAACTGTTTTTCTTCAGTTCATCACCATCCAGCTCATTTATGGGTCGGTGGCCTGGTGCACTAGTGGTTAGCAAGTCCACTTCGCAGTGCGGAAATTGCGGGTTCAATTCCAACTCCGGCCTTTGTGGAGTTTGCATGTTCTCGCTGGGCCTGCGTGGGGTTTCTCCGGGTACTCTGGTTGCCTCCCACATTCAAAACCATGAATGAACAGTCTAAATTGTCTCTTTCGTGTGAATGCGATGTGTGACTGGATGGCACAAGGTTCAGGGATGCCCCATGCTGACTGCCCAAAGACAGCTGGGATAGGCTCCAGCAGCCCCCACAACCATTGTGAGGATAAAGCGGAGGATAAAATTCATGAAGTCGTGTTACTTGCGACAAGACGCTTGACCATTGATAGGTTGGCCCAACTTTTGTGAGAAAAAAAAAGTTCCAAAGAAATTTTACAAATATCACAGTCGTGATCTTGTGTCATAAGGTGGCTAGCGGAAACCACATAATGATCAAAAGAAACTTTTTTGGGGGAAAAGTTCTCCACACTGGCCACCGTAACTTGCTTGAACGGCTCCACCCCCACCACCGTGATTGAGCAAGAAAAGATGTGGAGGGATAATTGGATTTTGTTTCCCAAAGATCTGCCAAATGTGACATGTTCTGCAGTACCCTCGCACATCTCACTTCAAACTAGGCTGAGAAAAAAACCACCCCTGGACAGGGTCATACTTTTAATTAACAACTACGTGTGCAGGTAGTGGACTATTGTGTGCGCATTTGAGTATTTCAAAGTAAAACTCTGTATTGTGGCACCATAATTGATGTTGTTCCATGCCACTCATCCACTTGTAAGCAATGTCCTGTTCATCTTTTTCTTGGACTTAATAGTATGCATTTTGTCAAGTGGATTTTTGAAAAGGGAGAAAATGACCGAGTACGTTTTTATTTGATTGTAAGCTGCTCACGAGCGGGTTTTATTGTATATGATCACTGATATATGATATTGTATAGATCACAATGTAGTGCCACAATAACGGAAGGAAGAGTAACACTGTAGATAGGAAATACTGGTGGACGACCATGGAAGGATTCACCAAATAAAATGATGCTGGCATCTCCAGATACTTTGGCTCCAGAATGTCTGAGTACTCAGGCAAAGGAACTCTCAATGAAAAGGAAAATGAGATGAGATAGATAAAAACAACATTTAAACAAATAAACACGTAAAAATAAATACATAAATATAAAAATAGATAAATAAATACATCAATACATAAATAAATAAAACATATCAACAAATAAACACACAATTAAACAAACAGATAAATAAATAAATAAATAAATAAATAAATAAATAAATAAATAAATAAATAAATGGGCGTCTATGTGTAAAAATGATTATTTGTAAAATGAAACGACTTTGTTGCACTCTTTGTAACGTTGTACTTGTTAATATTGGTTGCAGTGCTATTTAGAAATTAATTTTCAAATTCGTAAAGGCCTATCAATTTGAGTAAGGTCTCAGCAATATCAGGATTCCTCTGTTTTCTCACTATTCAATCATTTTGTAGGTGTCAATAGTCCTCCTTGTGATGTACAGATGTCAAACAGGACATGTACAGATGTCAAACAGGATTGACATGTCGACCATGACAAGACATACGTGACCTGCTCCCTATGACACTCTGAATTACAGCCCAACATAGTCCAGGCACTGTGGTGTTATTACAACCAAGGTTTGAGTCCTATCTACCTGCTTGTCAATCTCAGCTGGAGCTTTCAACGCTTTTATTTACTGTAGTGTGAGCAACAGTTTGGCGACTTGAATAGCGATGGCTAGGTTTACGCACAGCAGCGATGTTTGAAGATGCTTGTTTATATCCATCATCAACCACATCCCTCTCCTGCCTTTCAACTTATTCGCTGCGATGGGAGTTGGTCACGTGCATGCGCACACGCACACGCACACACACCCACACCCACACACACACACGAATACAACGCAAAGAGCACAAATGTCAAGTAATTATTCTCATATCAAAGACGTTCAGAATGTAACGTGTGAAAATTAAAGCATACTGATATATACGCTTCTTGATTACCATTAAACAAACATAAGTCACGGGATGTGATGCGATACAATCATTCCGTGTCACAGTGAAGCCGACAGCACACCCACATACATTTGGAAGCATGACCATCGTTTGCTTGCGCATCTGCCAAACGGCATTTGTCTATATTCAACCGCGGTTTTTGTTAATAACTAGGTTTGACATTACTGATCACGTTCTTACAACAGCCTTCAAACTGACGAGTGGTTAGTGCATCGACCTCACAGTACAGATATACCAGGTTCAATTCCACCTGTTTAGAGTATGCATGTTGTCACACTGACTGTGTTTATTTTTCCGGGTACTCCAAATTTCTCCCACATTCCAAAAACATATCTGGCAGGTTGATTACAAAATCTAAAGCTACCCAAATACATCATGCGAGGATAAGCAGATCGGAAATGGCTGAATGGATAATTATTCGCAATGGTTTAATAAAGTCACAAAAAATAAATAACAATACGCAACAATTTTCGATAACAAAATGTACTTCCATATGTTTCTGAAAATGTTTCCAAATTTCAGACGATCGCTTCTGCAACATTCCTCGGAAATCATCATCACGCTGATCTTCAAACAAGCGTGTGGGTTAAATCACGTGGTGACTAAGTGCTGGCAAGTACCATGCTGGAGTAAAAAGAAGCCACACTGAAATAATTTGATGAGATTAGAATTTGGAGAAGACATATAGGAAAAACAACACAAGGCATCTGAGGGATTTTTTTAATGGATCTTTTTGACTTGTCATATCAGCTTCACATTCTACAGACGCATACATAAATCAGAAAAGGAGATCACATTGTGTGATGGAGAAGGATCGGTTGTTTTGAACCGCTTTTCTGTATCTAGCACGGCTTCCTCTAATCTGTGCCAAGTACAAAGAACTCTCAAGACTATTAAGCCGTTTTGGAGTGAAATGTGCTGCCGCATGTCACCAACCTTTTAAACCCTCAACTAAAAACACCCCAAAAAAAGAGGAACATTGTAGACTATTCTGAATAACCTCACCTTAAATGTGATTGCACCTCTGCGGAAGGAGCTTTCAACGTGCATTGTGGAGAAGTTAACCTTCAAAACGTTAGTATTGTGGGTCCTTTAATTTTTCTATGTATTTTCATTTTTTTATATTTAATTGTATTTTATTGTTTTTAATGTAGTTTATTGTATTGAATTCTATTTCATTGTTTATGTAATGTAATTACATTTAACTTAATGCAATTAATTTAATGTACTGCAATTAAATTGAAAGCAATTTTATACAAAACGTTAGTATTGTGGGTTCTTTAAAAAATGTTTTTTTTAATTTTTTTATTCTATTTTATTTTAAATGTAATGTAGTTAAATTTTACATTACTGCATAAGACTCATGCAATTTCAATTAATTGAATGCAATTTATTGCAGTTTAATGTAATATTATTTTATTTTACATGTATTTTATTTGTAATTTTTTTATTTGAAGTATTTCAACAACTTAACTTCTACACTACTCATAAAACAAAAATAAAGGCAAGCCTGAATAAAAAAAACTATCAATAGTCCCAAAATGGGGACATTTGCAATTTACAGCAGCAAAATTGATGGGGGAGTGGGGGGAGAAAAGAGAAACAAAGTATTTCTCGAACAATTTTTTTTTTTTTTTCTTTGTGCAGATATATCAACTTTCAGAATTCTATCAGCTGCAGTGATGGGGACGCACACGTATAATTTACAATACAGGTCTGAATAATAATAATAATCCCTCCATTCCGCAGCACACCAAGAAAAGATTGAGAAGCAAAATGTGATCCCTTGCTGCTGTCTTGAAAACTATCATCTAAGATATACACCTGCCAAGCTTAGTGAGATATACATTCATGGATTTAGAAGATGCTCCTGCTGTGAACTGTATCTCATCTCGTCACATCTCCCGAGGTGAACCGACCATCCCCCTGGAGAAGGCATATTCTGAATGTTCCAAGTGTATCTTCGGGTAACAAGAAGCAAGGTGCACAGCAATTAGCCTGGTTTTCTGCGCTTGTATTAAAATGCCCGATTCAGGGGAGGGTTTTGTCATATTTGAAATTTAGTTTTGTCCGTTGAGAGATGCAATGTTCATGAAAATAACGGTGCCAAGGACATGCTTGCGTTCTGTTTTTGGGTTTGTGTTTTGAAGCCATTTTCGCCTCCCTTTTTCATATTTAGCAAGGAATAGTAGACCCCAGACGACTGTGTACACTGCAGCTTGGATGACTTTGTAGTATAAAAAGTCGATTCTATCCATTTGTCGTTTTGTCGTTTCATTTAGCATTGTGTGAGAATCATATTCCATAAGGGAGAATTGATACAGATGGAGTGCTAGCCTGAATTTTGAAAGCACTGAAAGTGCAACTGGGACTTATATGTCGGGTATTGGGTATTTTTCATACCAGGGGCGCTATTTTTGGAGATAGGTGGCAATGTACTCAGTGTGACAATGGGCGCATTCTCATTTCAATGCCGGGGGAAGTCCAGCTTTTCGTGTTTAGGAGTGCGATAACCCCAACTGGGCATTATGGCGCATGGGACTGTCGAAGTACCGACAGGCCGAGTGTGTTTTTCTATTTTACATTGCCCTGGTGTGAATGCTCTTTTGCTGAAAACATTTAGAATATATTTTAGGCCACCCAAAACGTTCTTAAAAGCAATCAAATTTGTCAAAAGCCGACACAGCACTTTATAATCCGATACAACTGACATATGCATCCATATTCGATTTTTTGGGGATCGACCACTTGTTCTGTAAAGCGCTTTGTTACAGCTGCCGTGGTTGTTAAAGCTTAATATAAATAAAGCTGATTGTTGTAATGTATCCCCTTTAGCGTGGCTCCATCTTGTCGCTCCAAAACGCAACCACGGTCAGCACTTTAGCTTCTATTTGATGTGCCTTATAATGTGATTCACCCTATAAAGGAAAATTGTTTTCAAATAGGCCACCCCATTGAAGATGCACGCTTTTATCCGATGCGCCTTATAGTGCGAGAAATATACACGGTGCATTTGACTGAGGCACAGGCAGATTGAATGCTCTGTGGGCATGTGTGTTGTATGTCATCATATTACATTCAGAAAAATGACAACGTCATGGGACATTCCATATGAATGACTGTACATATTAATTCATGAACAAATAATTATTGTCGACATTCGACATACGACATTCATCAAGGAGGAGACTGTGCTGAGCAGTTGCACCTTTTCGGCAGCACGAATATGCCAGCACCATTTTTGATTGGGAGAAATGCCTGTGCCATTTGACTGTCATCGCTGGACAGCTGTGGTGTGCTTTTTTTGCGCATGTAATGGGCAGCATTTTCACAACCCCGCTTTGTTCAGCGAAAAGGTCGTGTTGGACAGTTTGCAGCTGAATGGATGCATGGCTGAAGGAGCCTACAGCGAGAAGAAAGTAGCATCAGCGCAGGGCGCCAATGCGTGAACTGTCAAAGCTTGGAATTGAAGCAGATTTACGTTGGACAGAAGATGTGAGACAATCTCTTTCGTCAATGGATGCCACAACTTGGTGTTTGCATTCAACATTTAGCTTGAAGCAGACATGCACATTTCACCATGACGTCCCTGATCCACTCGTGAAAAGGACACTTTGATCCTCTCCTCTTTCATCTAGAACTGCTTCACTCAACAAAGAGTGTGCAGAAAGTGCTTTAGATTGAATGACTGAGTCTTTGTGCAAGAGGGTGCCTGAAGCACCCTCTTGCAGTTTAATGTAAATAATAATCAAATAATTGAATGTGTTAATTATTTCACAAGTGAGTCACTTCAGAGTAGCACAAATATTTTTTATGTGATTCATGCGATTAATTAATCCAGAATATACAGTCATGAATGAGCTATGAAGTCAAAGTTAGAAACGTTTTTACTGAGAAATTATTTGAAGTTAAAGTTTGCAAACCCAGCCTCCATTGCCAAAGGTGCCGGTAATGAACCAAAATATGTTTATTTATTTTTATTTATTTATTTGTTAATTTACATCGTGATAATTAAGTGACGATGAGAGTTTGGTTCAATTTGAAAAACTAAAATAAATACAAATAAATTACAAACATGTACAATCGTACAAGAGGACAGTAACAAATGAGGTTTTCTGATGGTTGTTTACATTTTTAAAAGTTCACTCAAGCCAAAAAAACTTGCTAAACAAACTCATAGCATAGAAGTAGATCCACCGATAACCTTTCTTATTTCTTAACAATTTCTGACATGAAAGTGTCTGAGGCTGCACCCCCACCTCACGAAACGCATGGTCAAGGTTTTATACTTTTTATACTTGATATTTTCTCTGATGAAAACTGCAGAAATACCGTAGGTGGCTCTATCATTCCACATGGTTATTGTGAATCAGGGGTCACCAACGTGCTCCCTGCAAACATTCAATTATTCCGAGGCAGCCAGCATTGTGCAAAAACAAGCTTGGAACTGCATGAATCCATTTATGCCGCCCCTCCGTATGATCTTTCCAGACTTGACAAATGATAGTCATTGAGGAAATTGTTTTTGGGTCGGGTCGAGAAATTCCAAATCTCAACAGCCACCTGAATTTCATCAGAACCAAACAACGTCCGCTATGTATTTGTGAAAAGACGGGAACTATTTTGTCCCGCTTTCACCTTCCATAATATACTAAACGGTATACAAAAATAGATAAATAACAAGCAAGGTTGATTTTACACTTGTCATAGCTGATGCTTAACTAGCTCGCTGCTAAGTCCCTGGACCTCATGTAATAATGTGATGTTTGTTACGTGTGCGCCCAACCGCCTCAAGTATGCGTTTGTACTTTGTCTCAAAACTGACCCTGCCTTTACATGAGTGCGGCCATTTAAAGATTTGAAGACAAATAACAAGATCTTGAAAATAACAGGTACAGGGAAAATAAATGTACAGGGAGCCAGTAAAGGGATGCCAAGGAAGGAGTTATGTCTGCCCTCTTACGGGTTCCAGTCACGAGCAGCAGCATTCTGGACCAGCTGGAGACGCTTCATGGAAGATTGGCTGACTCCAAAGTAAGGCACAATACAGTCATCGAGCTGACAAAGGCATGAATTGCTGCTTAAAGGTTGGAGCAGTTGAAAAATGCTTGACACAAATGAGCATGCTGCAGTTACCTGTTCACCAGCTGCAGGCTCATCGGCATTGATACACTGTTGCCTCCTCATCTACAGGTTTAGTCTCAGAGGGGTCTCAGAGAGGATCGAGCCTCAGAGGGGATCGAGCCTCTTCATTGGCTGGTCCCACTCTCTGGAATGACCTGACACTGAACATTCGGCAAGTCCCCTCACTGCCCAACTTTAAAACCCATCTCAAAAGTCACTTGTACTCTTTGGCATTTGAATCAGCATGATTCAATCTTGATCTTAGTTTTACTATCTGGTGCTTTCTACTATCTTAGGGATTGCCTGTATATATAAAAGTTGCCCATTTTAAGCGTTTTGTTACAGATTCAGCTGTTGTTAAAGCGCTGTAACTGTAAATAAATATGTATTGTATTGTATTGTATTTTTCATGTAAAATTCGCTTCACATACTGTACGGTTGCCATTTTTTGACAAAATATTTTTTTTTTGCGAAAATAGGTTTAGATTTTGTCAAGGATTTCAATGGCAGCTAATAACCCGATAATGGGGGATAAATCAAATCTTTCTAGCGGCTTAGGACTGAGGCGTGTCGATCTGTCAGCATCATTAGTCATCCACTCTCAAAGGCCTGACAAAAATACAAATGAACTAATAGAGGAGACAAATCTCTGACCTTGCATCCCAGATTATGAAAACCAACAAAGTGACTGATTGTAGATTCAAAAACAGCCGGAGCGAAAGGCATTTTGCTCACATCCGAATGCCTCTTTTGTCTGTTCTCGGGCCAGTTTGCTCATTTATTTCAAAGCCATAGAGGGGAAACGAGTATTCATAATAGATGGATGGCAACGCCTTTCTTATTTGGCGGTGCACCGAAAGTGCCACAAAAATTCAAATGTCAAACATGAAACTGTCAGGGAAGCGAACACAACAGATGGTTGTTCAAGGTATTTATCGTTTGTACTCCCGAATCCGGCGTTGGACGCTGCGTGTGTGATGTATCTCGGCTATATGTTTCCCGCTCGATTCCTCAATTAATTTTTCATGAGGCAAGGTTTCACAAGCGGCGCGTTTCATGACTGAGCCTCGCAAAGATTGTGTTTCAAGTCGCGGTTCGACTGAAAGGCAACCCTTCGGAGGACATGTGAGCTTCTCTCGGGTGAAGCGGAGGTTGATCATGCTAACATGCATTGACTTTCAAGGGTTTTCAGGTCAGTTTTTTGTTTTGGGAAAGCGGTACGGATACACTTAACAATTGCACAAAGTGAGATATCGGCGACTGTGGGCGTACGACGCTGAGACAAGAAGAAACTTGATTTTATTGCAGAACAAAATTACATCTGACATTTTTGGGGAAAAACATGCCTTTCAAGGCGCCCAAAAAAGCCATTGTGGTGTATTTACCGCGACGAAGAGGCGCGGACCGAAGATGCAATGGGGAGAATGGCAATTATGACTACTCCCTGCGGCTCCAGTGATACTTCCTATCGTTCTGACTAACGACTGGTCTGATTGCCCCACTTCCTCCGGTATCACCTCATCAGTATTCCTCATCCTATGTTGCCTAAGTAGGCTGTTGTACGAACGATTCAAATTGAACCTCACCCCACTGTATCGGTTTAGTGAAGGATTTATCTGTTTTATGAAAATCGCTTCTTTTACTCCCCTTTCAAACCATCTATGTTCTTTCGCTAAGATGTTAACCTCATTGTCGTCAAATAAGTGGTTGCTAGCTTTTAGGTGCATATGTACTGCCGATTGAGGCCCACTAGTATTATCCCTGTGATGTTGATAAAGTCTTGTTTTGAGAATTTGTTTAGTCTTCCCAATGTACTGCTCTTTACAATTTTCATTCTTACAATGTATTGAATTATTACTTTGTTTTTCATTTGGCAGCCTATCTTTTGGATGCACCAATTCTTGCCTTAAAGTGTTTATCGGTTTGAAATAAGTAGGAATTTTGTGTTGCCAAAGGACTCTTTGTAGTTTTTCAGATACTCCTGCAATGTAAGGTACTGCTACTCCAATCCTTTTTGTCTATTCAGAATTTTTTCCCTATTCTTTCTTTCTGACATTTGCTAAATGACCACTGAGGGTACCCACAGTTTGTGAGTGCTCTCCTGATATGTTTTGACTCCTTTTCTCTACCTTTGACGCTTGTTAGTAATAGTTTAGGCCTATGCTGGAGGGTTCTGATAACTCCTAGTTTGTGTTGTAAAGGGTGGTTAGAATCGAAAAGTAAGTATTGGTAAGTATATTGCTGTTACACTCATAGGGCTGCACAGTGGTTGGCAACCTCAAAGTGCAGTGGCCGTGGCTTCAATTGGATTTGGATTGGATTGGATTTGCCTTTGTTAGTCTCGCAGTCGAGAAATTACATTTCACAGCAGCAAAGTGATGAGAGGAATGAAAGTAGAAAAACAAAATACATGAGCTGCTGGAAAGGCAGCCACTCTTGCGGCGCCATCTTGAAGTCAAAAGAGCAAAAAAAAACTACATAGCAAATAACATGACAACACAGAGAGTAATTCATTCTTAAGCACTTTCGGTACCCTCTTTATTTCCGCTGAACAAAGCGGGGCTGTGAAGATGCTGCCCATTACAGGCGCAAAAAAGCACAATGGCCCCTTTGGTGTCCAGCGATGACAGTCGAATGGCACAGACATTCCTCCCATTCAAAAAGAGTACTGGCATGTTCATGCTGCCGAAAAGGCGCAACCGCTCAGCACAGTCTCCTCCTTGATGAATGTCGTTGTCAAAAATGCTGAAAAAACAATCCGTATCCATTCCACACGACGCACAACAACACAAAGGACAAAAGAAAACACAAAACAAGACAAAAAAAAAAAAAAAAAAAGCAAGGCTCATGAGAGCACTTGCTGACGGCTGCCTACTCGGGCGCCATCTTGGACTCCAATTCCGGCTGTGTGTGGAGTTTGCATGTTCTCCCCATGTCTGCATGGCTTTTCTCCGGGTATTCCGGTTTTCTCCCACATTCCCAAAACATCTGCGACAGGTTAATAAAAGGTTAAAACTTTCCCTAAGTGTGAGTGTAACAGCAGATGGTTCTTGTCTACATATAACCTGCGATTGGCTGGCAACCAGTTCCGGGTGTCCTCCGCCTGCTGTCGGAAAATGGCTTAAATTTGCTCGGCACACACACGCCCCTCGTGTTGATGAGCGGATCAGAAAAGGGATGGAGGGACCCTAAACGGACCGTACTTCATTTTCCATCTCCATGCTTGCATTTCACCTCATGAATGCCAATTGGTGCTTTGAGTTATTTCAACGAGGGGTTATTCGGTCTGCATGATACTGCCCCCCACCCTACTTTGTCTTCACGTGGAGATGGAGAGATGTTTACGCTTACAGCTCCATGGCCTAAGCGTCACATGCTTCAGTCTGACACAGACAGAGGCAGAAAGGATGAAGATAGCAAGAGGAGGATTTAGCGAAAGAAGACAGCCACAACTTGAGTAATATTTGCAGGGAAGGCCTTTGGTTGGGGCAGAAATAGATCCAGGCGCACACACACACACACACAGACAACACAGTGACTGTGAGAGCAGGGGCCACGGTGCGTGGGCCGAGCTCAGTGGGCAACGTGTCTGAGAGTCATTGCTGCCTGCCATGACAATTACCATAATGAATGTAAGAAGACTCTGGACACACAGACACAGCTTACAAAAATAGTTTGAGAAGTCATCCTTATATAGCTTCGCAGAATAAAAGTGACTGCTGTCCTCTTGAGGTGGACACCCAGCAAGGCATCTTTCACCATTAACTAGCGATCCCTTTGCATGCTCCCGCAAAAGGAGCTGTGCCACATTGCCGATGCAAAGGCACAAGTTTACGTATGGATGACTGTACTGTACCCTCGAAAAATGTGAGAGTCACTCGTGTGGTGATTTTGGATGGATTACAATGTTAGATGAACGTGGGTTTGATAAAGCTCTATATAAATCAATATGTACAGTATTTATGTATTGTATTGACATATGGGATGGATGTACTTATTATCATACTGATAATTATAATTAGAATCTTCTTTATTGGTCAAGTACGTACAACACACAAGGAATATGTCTCTAATGTAACATGCGGCACTCGTATTATCATCAACAAGGACATGACAAATAAGTATGGAAGGGCATTCTGTCATGGAAGTGAACCAACGTGCAGCGGTACCTCCCATCGACAACAGTGAGACAATATGCAATTATCAAGAAGGGTTATAGTGATTGGTGGTCACATAAAATACGATAACAGTTGGTGCAAAAAAAAACCATTGAATCATTTTACAGTGACCAGTAGCTGTATTTGGAGTATAACAAGTGTCCAATTATGTAAATTTCCTTGAGCGCTTCAAAGTGTCTGGTGCGGTGGAATATAGTGTATAATATATCAATGACAGTGGTTCAAGTAGGTACAGAGCTGCAGCTACAATGACTATAACAGGATGCTGTTCCACAGGCTTGTGCAAAATTGTTTTGAGCCACTATACAGTTAGAGTTGGGTTACTGTGTTGAGCATTAATGGAAGGGAAGAAGCTGTTTAAATGTCTGCTGAATTTAGTGTGCATGGATCGGTAGCCCAGCCTGAGGGAAATAGGTAGAAAAGGTGGTGGGCAGGATGTGCAGGGTCCAGTAGGATCGGTTGCGCCTGCCTCAGGCGAGTAGCTGGAAAAGGTGGTGGGCAGGATATAGATGGTCAAGTAGGATTAAGGGTGTAAAGCAGGGGTCGGGAACCTTTTTGAGTAAGAGAGCCATACAAGTAAATTATGGAGAAATGTTATTCAGTGAGATCCACACACATGCACACACACACACACACACACACACACACACACACACACACACACACACACACACACACACACGCACACGCACGCACACGCACGCACACACACACACAAACACACACACACACACGCACACGTACGCACACACACACACACACACACAAACACGGACGCACGCGCGGCCATTTTTCAACAAAATGTCATAATGTATTATTTAAAATAACTTTTTTTATAATACTGACCTTTAACATGACTGGTTTTCTGTTCCTCATGATTGGCAAAAATCCAGCCAAACGATCGGAATGAAAGTAAACTTGCCGGGTCCATACGAGAAGGTACTGCTAGGTAGCCTGCACACGGCTCATTAGCTTTCACGCTTGCTTTCTGCTGTCTCGCGCAGAAGTGTATTGATGCTAACGTTAGCATGAGGCCTGTCAAAGTGCCACTGACATTTGACTCTTTCATCGGTGATATTGTTACATTGCAAATTAGAATCAGAACCTTGTCTCTCCACAAAAGCGAATCCTTCGGTTTAATCAACCTTAAGTGTAAGAAATTACTCGTATTTTTTTTTACTCGTTGGGCTTATTTAAAAGGGGCATTTACCTGTTTCAACAACGGCCAATATCATCCAATCAAAATTGCGCTTTCTGCCAACTGCCGCCCCAAACAGGAAATGAACAGCGAAAAGGTGGAGAATATGTATTTAGTATTATCGGCGAGTCAGATGCAATCTGACTCGCCAAATCCCGACCCCTCATCTAAAGACATTTTTGGGGTGACATAAGTGACACGAGGGTACAAACATAACATTTCAAGCAGCAAAAGTCAATAATGTGTACTGCATTGCCTTATGGTGCGTCTTAAAAAATTTACCACGCTTCTCTCATCTCTCACATGCTGATACATTACCATTGGGCTCTGCAGGACATGTCTACAGTTGCCCTGCCACCACGTTTCAAAGTGTAAATAATCTAAAAGCCTCGCAGATCTTAAAGCACTATTGAATAATGCATGTGCCAAATCACAGCTGCGGTGATAGCCGCCGCCGCCGTTGTATCCATGCATCTCCGCATCCGCATTTGCTGGTGGACCCATAATTCCCCTTCTAAAAAGCCAGATGTCACAAAGACGACAGGCCAATAAGCGATTCTGCTTTGTCACCCTCGTGAGGCGGAAAGTGCTCGTATCTCCGACCAGACTGTCGGAGGAAATTGTGACACTTCACCACGCGTTCTAAAAAGGAGACGTTTGGAAACCTGAGGCAGAATGTCAGATCGTGACCCCTACGTCTCGGCTCATTTTTCTTTTCTTGAACATTTACAACATCTGAAGTTTTTCACAATACAAGTGGTGAAGTGGTAATTCGTTAGAACTGAGAGGAATAAGAGTCTCATACTGCAACCAAGAGGTCTTCAACGATGAAAGGGTCCCAGAAACCCAGAAAATGCTGAAGGTGGCGCACAAGCTCTGTTGGAAATGGGCTGATTTGTCTGCTGGGAATTTGTGTCAGCGAATATCAAATAGTTGTCTTGGTGCAACACACGACGATTCACCATCGTGTTATTTATGTGTTTTCCTTCTAATTTCGGCATCAACACAGATCAACACGAAGTTTTCAGAGCAAACAAAGTACCGCATAATGCATTGAGTGTCGCTTTCTCGGTCAGGGGCGTTCCAAACGTGACGTCACATGGGGATCGTCATCAACTCGAAAACAAGACTCCCTGAATATTCAGCGCGAGTCTTAAAACATAAAATATAGCTGTATGCGGTGCAATCTTTGTAAAGTACGCGCAGTAAAAGTCATTTGAAGTGACTGAAGTGATTATTTTATTGTGTTGAAATCTGATATAATCCTGGAATATTTTCAAGCTCATAAAAATCAATATGGTTTTCCTTATATATGGAAAATATTTTCAAATACATCATTCATTGAAGGTGCGCCCAATCATCCAGTGCACCTTATAGTGAGGAAAATCCAGTAATATGAGGTCAATTATACATCTACCCTGCCTACTGCCAAACAAAAGCTGAGATAGTTTGCGATATGGCCCGCAGATCAGAAAACTAGTGGATGGACGTATTATGGACGTATTGTTCTGTCCCTGTCACAAATAATTGTATTCAACCCTCCAGAAAAAAAATTGCCTCTACCCTACAAAAAAGAGAGCAAGCCATCAAATATCTCCTAGTTTGTGCAGTGCTGTTTTATGACCTGTTGTGTTGTTTTCCTCACTCTGTATTGCGCAAGCTCTCTCTCCAGAAAAAAAAAAAACCCTTCAACTACTCAGCCGCCTCATGTTCGGGGAGAGACAAACGTGTGGCCCTTTCAAATAAAAGATAATAGAAGTGACAATAAGATTTACCATCTTCATCCATCTTGTTCCTGACTGATTTTCGCAACTGTTGAAATAAACCAAGCCAAACGGCCGACTCGAACAGCAGGTCCACTGGAATGGCGCTTATGCACAGCAGCGGGTAATTCATTATATTTAATGGGATGTTACACTCCACTTGCGCTTCGGGGCTTCTACATATTGAGTCTTTGATAAGAGTTATAAAATCTACTCCTCTGTGACAAAATTATACGCAACAAAACCTGTGAAGAAATGCTCCTCTGAAGCTGTGGTATGATAACTCTGCTTTACTCCATAAAGCACACGAGTTGCGCTTCCAAACATTTGCAAACTTGCCTTTGGCCCTCGAGTGCAATGCGCTGTCATGAAAAGCCGTCTGTAAGCTCCATCACCATTTCAGATGAAAGTCCATGTTTATACAGCCTGGCTACCCGACTGTGAGTCTCCTGATCAAGGTTGAAGCAAGACTGGAAGCTAATTTGTTTACTTTGTTTTTTTTTGTTTTTTTTTCCTTCAGGTTGCCCGTCGCAGAACGATGGCGGCCATAATGGTGATTCATGGATCAATATGATCAAAAACCTTTGACAGTACAACTTTAATTGAACCTTGCAGCTACTTTACAGTGTGCCTGTGTCTTTCTTTGAGACATTGGGCCACCTCACCCTTTCTTTTCTTCACTCTGTGGTGAAAGCGAACCCATATCCCCAAGTTGCCAAGGAAACAGCATATAATGGCTTTAGAGGCACATTCAGAGGGAAATCATTTCGCCCTATCAATTCTGCCTAGGATGTCTTACAGTGTGTCTTACAGTGTTTTTTAAAGAAGCGGAAATTTTCAAAGTTGTTGTCATTGTTTTGTATTTTTATTTTTATTTACCTTTGAAGATGTTGTTGGTGTTGGATTTTATCAAATATATTTCCTCCAAAATCTATCTTCGACTCCACTGCGACTTACATATGCTTTTTCGTCTTTATTACACATTTTATGGTTGCTGCAACTTTTACTCCGGAGCAATTTATCATCCGGCAAATACGATACGGTAGGTTAATTGATCACTTTAGTCTAAATTGTGCTCAGGGAAAGATTGTGAGTGAGAAAGGTTGTTGTTTGTGTAAGCGGGCCTATGACTGCCTGGCAAGATGATGCTCACTTTGTAGAAAGTAGTGTGATACAAATACAGTAACTCATATGCATCACATTAAAAAGCATATGGAAATAACTTGGTTTCACACGTCATGTTCTGGAGAGCCGAGTAAGAAACCATCAAAGCAAAAGGGCAGCAAAAAACGCTACGGAAATTGTGCGTGTCAGAAAATGTCTCTCAAGCAGAAAATGTGGAGCTAAGAAGGGGGAACCGCAAATAAGCCAAGGTAGGCAAAAGTTGATGGAATCCAGGGGAGGATGAGTGGCCTCTAATTGCGCATGCGGCACCCCCCGTTGTGTCGCTCTGCGTGTTGCGCGTACACAGAGGGCAAATTGTGTTTGGTGAAGTCATACGAGAGATATTAGGCGTGATCGAGTGTAATGGGAGGCAAATGAAATGAGGTGATTTGGACTGAAAGACGCAGAGGACGCAACTCGCGAGCAGTGGGGTGTGAGCAAGTTTGAAGAAGTTAGCCATTATGAGCACAGACAAATCCGGTTCCGTCTCCCTGACTTCTTTTCATGGACATGAAGGGACATCAACGTTAACATCACAGGTGATGTTGTACATCATAGCCAATTTGAGCAAAGTCCTCATGTCGACTGTGTGTGAAATGTAAAAAAAAATCCCAAGGATAAAACTATGATAGCGGTTTCTATGGCTTGCTGAGAGACACATTGTCCATGCACTTGCCCTCAGAATGATGTATAAAATGTCACAAACTGACAGGACCATTCTGCTAATATCTCCTTGTTTCACCTCAATTACTGTCTTCCTTGCAGGTGTCTTACTTTTATTTTCGCTTCATCACACAGTGTGTTTTTGCATGACACTCATGAATATTAATGCCTGTCATACTATTAGTGTCATGTGATCGTTCCTTCCTGGTTAGTTACGGTAACTTCTACCTTGGACAATACCAATACGTAGTACTACATAACTGTATTAGAAATACTTGTTTAGTATACAGATATACGATGCTCGATGTCTGGCCCTCGCTGAGCAGACCATTGCAGTTGTGTTAGCAATGTTGAGAGAATCAATGATGTTATAAAGTACAGAGTTAGCAAACCCAATCCAATATGAAATCTCAACGTCACCAATTACACTTGTTTCCACAACTATTGATACGATGCTGTGTTTGAGTGTGCTACTGCCAGTTTATATAAAAGTAACAGTTATGTAATTATTTTGAATGACCGCAATAGCCATGCGATCAGCCATTAGCTAGTCCACCGGGCTAGCAAATGCATTGTTAGCAATAAACTAATAGATTTACGGCTAGCATTAAGCCAATAGATTTATGGTATTGTATCAATAATGGCACTATGCTGTGTTGAAGCTACTTGGAATGTATATTTATGGCAAATAATCAGCTTGGAGCCAAAATCATTCCTTTTTTTAGGAGAACACTTTCATTATCTGCTGAACTGCACAATCCTTGTACAGGGAATGACAGTATGCTTACAAATACAAGAAGCAACAGGGGAAAAAAAGATGCACTGCAAAAATAATTGGTCATGTTTTACATGATAAAGATGTGCGTTTGCACACAGCAGATTTTTTTTTTCTTTTTTTGTGGCGGGTGGAGATTTGAACACAGTACATGTACATTTATTTCAGAGGTCTTCTGAATAACTAATGTATGTGTGCATGTGTTCGTGCGTGTGTGTGTGTGTGTGTGTGTGTGTGTGTGTGTGTGTGTGTGTGTGTGTGTGTGTGTGTGTGTGTGTGTGTGTGTGTGTGTGTGTGTGTGTGTGTGTGTGTGTGTGTGTGTGTGTGTGTGTGTGTGTGTGTGTGTGTGTGTGTGTGTGTGTGGAAAACCAAGTCAGAATATGCACTTGGGGCTTTCTGGCATGAGCACATTTATTACAGGCAAACAAAAAGTTATGAAATACCACAAATGAAACCGAACAAACTGGCAGCAACTCATTTATCCATGCGCTATTTAAATCGTCATTTCACTTTCCTTTTCGATCGATCATGTTGTTATTCTTATCAAATCCACCCTCACTGAATCGTGTAGTAGACATCAGATGGTGTCTGACCTCTAAATGCGCCGCGATCATTTTGCTGCTCTTTTGTCTTCTCGAATAAAACAAATGAGTCTTCACAATTAGCAGTGATTTACAGAGGTGTCCAACACACTTGACTCAGACGACTCACGCCGTTTGCTACTGCTGTAGTCAGCGCGAATACTGAGGTAGTTCAAGTGTGCCCCGAGGGCTCGGAACATTGCTTTTACAAAAAGAGTAATAAAGGAAGACAGTTTGACAGAAAAGCTCACTAAACACATAATACCCATCTGTGCTCATTGTTCCAGTGCATGCATGCCAATGCTTGTGAACGTACAGCCTTAATGTACTTGTGAAAGGATCAAGCATTTCCATGGTGGAGTGAAGGGCAAAACTCGGATGTATTTAGAGTTATCAATCTGTGCTGAATGGAACCAAAAAAAGAAAATGTCGGCTTTCAATACTGTG
The DNA here is from genome assembly GCF_051943395.1 of Hippocampus bargibanti. Classification (NCBI taxonomy): domain Eukaryota; kingdom Metazoa; phylum Chordata; class Actinopteri; order Syngnathiformes; family Syngnathidae; genus Hippocampus; species Hippocampus bargibanti. Next base: position 30,855,749 of record NC_142734.1, read on the forward strand.
TCCCGTTTGTTTTTGTTTTTATTTTACTTGTGTTTTTTTTTTTTTTTTTTTTAGATTTGACAGCATCATTGTTATACTCCGGCTGATGCTTTTAGCACTCACCATTACCGGCCATCTCACTAGTTCACTTTTCTGAGGCAATGGGACAACTAAATTGACCTAATCAAATAAGTATGGACACACAATGTGGCTTGCTTTTATTTGTGAAAGCAACACTTGAATAAGAGGTTAAAAAAAGAATCATTTCAAATGTGGCTTTTAGTGTGTTTCCACATCCAGTGGGCAGGGGCCTTTATGTAGTCATGGCAAAAATATTAGACTGCCATGCTGTCATCAATTTGTTCTTCTGTTCAATGCCTCGTGCTCCTACTAAAGTGTGATAATTTGACAGGCTAACGAAAACTTGGAATGTCTAAAATCACTGTTTTGGGTTGAGTAATGTCATGGCTATTGATGCTTCTAAAAAGTTATTTTCGATATAATCATGAAAACTACCAAAGTCGGGTTTATATATGTGGCTGACTATGGAGTTATAATGTGAACCAAAATGCAGAGGAGCAGGAGAGCATGGTGGACTTGGGGATAAAAAGCAAACAAGGCACTGCGAAACAAGTAAATAAACACTCAAATCTCAAAGTCTTAAAACTATAAATAAATAACTAATATAAATAAATATAATCAACACTAAAAGTAACCGCAAGGAAAAAAAACATCACGGCAATGAAGATATCCAGCATGACTTGACAGCAGCCAGCTAAATAATAAACATTTGACAAGCTATTAATGTAAAACACTTTTTTTTCACTTAGAACTTGAATGTCTGTGTGGAGTTAAAATGTTAACCAAAATACAATGTAGAGGGAGGGGTGGCACGAGAGCAGGCTGTACTGAAAAAATGCATTGGTAAACAAACATTTTATATAATACTGTGTATAAATAAATAAAGATATAAAAAAAAAAAAAATTCATTAGCTGTTTATAAAATTATTCATATAGAATCGTCACGGTTGTCATTCGACGCCATTCTACACAATCACACACTATTTTCTACATGTCACTTTTTTCATTCAACCTCTGCTATTGATAATGAAATAAAGATTGTTGAGGGTGACTGCGTGAATCGCTTGGAACACGTCAAGGCTTCAACGTAAATTCTGCCCAGCAACAAGTTACCATTGAGTTAAACTGACTCACAAAGCAAGAGCTTTACTGTAAAAAAAATAAAAAGGATGTGGCTTAGCAAAATTGACCTTTTCTCCTGTTGCCTGTTCGCTGTAGTAAAACGTGATTTTTTTATTTTGTTGATAGAGATGAAACTATTTTTGGCGTGCGTCTCATTCAAAAAGCATTTGATTAACTTCAAATTTACATTAATTTTCATGCTTTATTTGCTTTCTTAGCGTCCTTTTTTTCAAATTGCTCGGGTTAGGCTTTATGTGCCAGAAAGTTTATTCATTATTTGCTCACATTTAAGCTGTAATCAGTTTAGTTCACGACGTTTGAAAGACATCCATGTTTCTCGGCTGTTTGACGGTCCAGTGGCAGGCTAAATCAGTTGACATTTACACGAGGATCAAAAGCCCTAATGCATTTTCCGCCGCCCCGTGTGTTATGCAAATCTGCGCATTTTAATAAAAGCGTAATGAATAATTCAGGTGCTGTGTTCCTTCAAAGCACAAAGTAAGTACAAACGAGCTGAAAATAGTTGTTTTGCAAGGATAAAAATTGACAATGCATTATTTATTTATTTATGTATTTATTTAATTATCTAGGTGAACGTCTAATAACTTGGTGTGCTGGTCCTTTCCTTATTCGACTGTAATAACCCCGTTAACGAGGACGATGTGACAGATGACCATTTGCTGGGAGGCAGCAAAGAATAATGGTTTTAATTTGCTGACAAGAAAACGTAGAACTTTAGATCCCGATTACCACAAGCATATTCGATAAGATGCCGCTCAATCGGTCATTACAGATTAATTGGGTGCTTAACAAAGCCATTAGACTAGCATCCAATACAAAGTTTCTGTCATAGACATGGCAATTAAAGATCAATTTTATGTTACCGCAATCACGGATGCACCGGTATGAACAATCGCTTTCACCAAAATCCATCCATCCATCCATTTTCTTACTTGTTTATCCTCACATTGGCCCCAGGTGTGCTGAAGCCTATCTCAGCTGTCTCTAGGCAGTACGCCGGGGACAACCTGAACTGGTTGCCAGCCAACTGCAGGGCACACAGAGATGAACAACTGTTTGCGCTCGCATTACAATAACCTGCCCTTTATGTTTTTTGGAATGTGGGAGTAAACCCAAGTATCCGGAGAAAACCAGAGAACCCAGAGATACAGATGGTTGGATGGATGGATGGATGGATGGATGGATGGATGGATGGATGGATGGATGGATGGATGGATGGATGGATGGATGGATGGATGGACAGGTGGATGGATGGTTGGATGGATGGATGGGTGGATGGATAGATGGACAGGTGGACGGATGGACAGATGGGCAGGTGGACACATGGATGGCTGGATGGATGGACAGGTGATCAGGTGGATGGACATATGGACAGGTGTACGGGAGGATGGGTGGACGGACGGACGGACGGACGGACGGAAGGACGGAAGGATGGACGGAAGGACGGATGGACGGATAGACGGACAGACAGACAGATGAGCAGGCAGGCGGGCAGGCAGAGAGGTAAATTGATAGATTGATAGATTGATGGATTGATAGATTGATAGATTGATAGATACATGGTAAATGCCTACAGTGGTAAATACAGCACATAATTCTGTATACCATTTGTATAGAAATATACATAATTTCATGCCTTGGAGGAAATATAATTTGTCTTTCCTTTATCAGAATCAGAATCAGAATCATCTTTATTGCCAAGTATGTAGAACACACAAGCAATTTGTTTCCGGTAGAACACGCTGCACTAGTATCGTCGTCAAAAAAAAAAAAAAAAAAACTGCTAAGTGGCACTATACAGTTCCATTTTGGCTACTGTTTATTTATATGACTTTATTCCCTATGAGAGGTAAAAAACATCATTTTAATAAACTTTCCATAAACTTATCCCAGACTTTTGTTGCCCACTTGCATACCTCACTCAGTTCCTCGGCGAGAAAAATAATTGGAAGAACACCCCCGACCAACTTGACGTCCCATGGGTCCGCCTACCCTGTTTGTATCTTTCCTCTGTCATCCAAACAAAGCACGCCACTCACCTTCTGCTCAAATTGAATTTGTCTCACTCATATGTAAATGTAACGGGACGCAGAATCCTTTTAGAGGCCTATCATAGCCACACTAAAATGTTTGGCATGCAAGACTAGACTTCTTGAAATGCCAGCAAGCATTTGTGTGTGTACGTGTGTGTGTGTGTGCGCGCACGCGTGTGTGTGCGTGTGTGTGTGTGTGTGTGTGTGTGTGTGTGTGTGTGTGTGTGTGTGTGTGTGTGTGTGTGTGTGCGCGTGTGCGAGTGTGTGTCAAGGCAGGAGAAGGAACATTCAGCCATGTCAGAAACTAATGAGACATGCATCGTTAATATAATTACAAAGACGGGCTGCCAATGTCAGAGAACAGCTTTAGTGAAGACACGGCGCAAGACAAAGTGGACGAAGCGATGTTCATTTGCACAATGGCAGCTTGTGTTTCCGTTGATAAGTCACTCAGCAAGAAAAAGGCACCTGTACCGGATGGGAGTCAGTGTTTTAAGGATCATGTCTAGCCTGTTTTAGGTCAAAGATGGATTTTATGGGATTGACGGCAAATTAGATACATATAGAATTAGATAAGAGGCATCAAAGTCATGTGTGTGAGGTGAATAATTCTGACCCTCCTTCCTTTTGAATTATCAGAGCAACAGCACAGCACTCAGCAAAATTCAGATGAGAAAAAAGAAACTTTTTTTTTCTTTAAAGGCGATCTTCTCTTGATGACAAATGACTTCCATTTGTTTGGATTCACACCAGCGATGCAGTTACCAAATAATTTGTTGGAGGGTGTGAAATATTTTCAAAAAACATTCAGTAAATAGAAAACAACAACATAGCATTGAGGTGTAAGCTCTCAGTCGTACAGGAGTGGTCCATCGATGAGAAGGTTTCTTCAGCCGTCAGCGAACTGACGAAGCCTCTTGGATAGGAGGCGAAACGTCCGAAACCTTCACTTTTGTACAGATGACGGCTGAAGAAACCTTCTCATCAACATAGCATTGAGGTCATTTGTGTTTCTGTACAGAGATTGCGGAGCAAGGAAGCCCATTTGTTAAGAGGTTTGCGTGTTGATCTCACAGTGCAAAGGTGCAGAGTTCGATTCCAACTCAGGCGCATCAAACTAAAGCAAACTGGGGTTTGACAAAATAATCATTTGTAACGCCATACCCGCACTTGACTACTTGCACACCAAAACAAGGGCATGGAAATCTTTCTGGACCCTCCCCACCCCGCAAACCACCTCTTGCAGTTACTCTCCTATAGCAAATGGCAACAATCCATACACAACAAAAACAGGAGACGTTCAAAGAGCTTCTTTCCACCTCCCATAAACTCCCTGAACAGTAACCCAAATCTATAGCAGCTCTTTGCATTTTTGCACACCCCCTGCAGATTAATATAACCGCAACCCATTCTTGAACACCCGACATCTTTACCTTTATCCGCTTACTATTTCCTCTTTTTCTTTTATGAAAAGTGTGGTTTGAAAACATTGCATTTGGGTAAAGGCCGCTGACAGAATGTAAAATAAAATAGTACCATTCCGATTCACTGTCAAGGTGATATCCTTTCAGTATGACCTCCTTTCCTTTATCTATAAATGTAGTCAGAGCAGTAAAGGGCAGAACATGAAATAACATTAAAAGCTCAATTCATTTTTATTCCTACTGCTAGCCTTTACCCCGTTTTCCCGTGAGTGTTGAAAGTGTGTCCTTGAGGCCATTCCTTCACTCGATTTTCAGTGCTCCATTTAAAAAAAAAAACAGAATGGTGACATGTCTGTGTAAGCTCTCAGTCGTACAGGAGTGGTCCATCGATGAAATGGTTTCTTCAGCCGTCATCTGTACTTCTTTGAAGGTGTCGGACGTTTCACTTCTTATCCAAGAAACTTTGTCAGCAAACTCAAGTCTTACTGGTAGTTTAGGCTCTATATATATCCCTACTGTCCAGACATGGCGATGCCGGACTCTGCTATGATAGATGACGGTTGAAGAAACCTTTTCGTCGACAGAATGGTGATGTTACCGAGTCTCCTCATTGTGTTTTTTTTTTGCCAGCCGGCCCTTTACTGGCTGCATAACAGAGCACCTTGGCAAACACCTGTCACACACACAGTTACCCTTTCAGTGAACCCAACGGTGCGCATTATGGATGAGATGTTCATGTGCTCACTCGCCACTTTCTTCACCCGGACAGTCCGATGGTGCATTTGTGCGTATGTATGAGGTGAAATATTTAAAGCCGACAAGCGCTTTTTGCGTTTGGGTGTTGGGGAGGAACATGTTATTGATTTGCTTCCACCAGGCAATTTCTAAAGCACTTGGCCTAAATATCTGCACTGATAAAATTGAGTGATAAAGAGGCGCTGATCTGATTTAAAGAAAGATCAATATGTTTGTGCGAATGTGCGTGCAACCAGTGGCACGGGATTGATTGGCAGCGCCCTCAGGGAGAGCCCAACTATTTGTGCCTTCATCTCAACCCAAAATCCAGTATTTCGTCACATCCCAATCTGTACATTGGATGTAAAAGATCAAATACAGAATATGGTTTTACCCTTTCGTGGACTCTGTAACCCAAAAACATGATCAGCCCTCCACTGACGTAACTGCGATCGCTGAAAGGGTTAATGAAGCTTAATTACAGTCTTTCAAAAACTTGATTTGTAGCTTCTTCAATCGCATTTCAATGGAAAGTTTGCAGTTATGAAGCAAGATTTGACGACACCCCATACCACTAAAATGCCCTTTTGTGTGACCCCGATGGCAGCTTTGACCACCCTAATGGATTGTTGTTGCTATTCTGGGGTTTTAGACAAAAGCGATTTTGATATGGATAAAGGCGTCATCCCTGACAATACCCGGATTATCGCTATAGATGACTTTTATCTTGCCATGATCCAGTGAGTGCTTCACAGGCATGTAAACTATAGACAGAGAGGGAGGAGTTGGAACTGAACCTGCTACCTCTGCACTGTGAGGTCGACGTGACAATCTTTCACTCATCGGGACACGGACACCCTATCTAGCACCATCTAGTGGATGGTAATACAATCGCAGCCACTATTGTCGCTTCCATTCTATTCACCTTATAATGCGGTGCACCCTAAATATAAGAACTGTTTTGTCTTTAAGAGGATTCCCTTTTAGTGCGGAAAATGCGGCAACTTACTTAAAGTGTGCTGGTTGGACTTACACCTTAAGGACTGAGTACATATGACTTTAAAGATACAATTTTTATTTTAAAAAGCTGTGTTCTGTTTCCTCTGCTGAGGAACAAACACAAAAAAAATGAAAACATGCTGCGCTGGACATTTGTAGCTAAACAAATAGGTTGATTGGGTAAAGTTTAGTTTCAGAACTTTTTTAGGTTTTTAGCAAGAATAGTTAAGAAATAATGAAGTTCATCAGAGAAGTGACGTGGATGCGTAGCATCCCAGACAGGTTGCTGAGTCAATCATCCGCAATCTTTGTTCGTTGGGTATTTTTGCATTGTTGTTCTACTTTAATCAAAAAGGTGATGTATAGTTTCTGAGAACGAAGAATCTGTGGTATTTGGTGGCATGGGAGATGCCTCAGTAAAGATTGACAACAATTTCAATGCTACCTTCCTCCATCAGGTTTTTGTTTAATCTCATCTGTTTAAAACAAAATATGCATCGTCTGCCTGGTGCTACGCGGTAAGCCCAAAACAACAACAATTCGACCTCATTTTGCATCTCTCTCTCTCTCTTTCTCTCTCCCTGTAACTCTCTCTCTCGCTCATCCCTTTCTCGCTACACTCTCAAGTCGTCAACTGCGAAAGAAAAGAAGCTTCAAGCCAATGAAATATTCAGCACTTATTTCATTGGACTCATGTAAAGTATATCCTTGATTAATATTTGAGCAATCTGTATTATGAATGACATGATTAAAGAGAGGCCAATGGTTGGGGTCAGGGTGGGGTTTCTGGATATGAATGTTTGACCCTTTGGAGGAACCCACTTTGGGTTCCCCCAAGTGTCTCGCTTATATGGCGAATATAATTGACTATTTCAAGAAAAACATAATTTAGACTGTAAACATGGAATATGAAAAACAACATTTCGAATAAGTGTAATTTCAAAATGATCAATGGCAGAGTTTTTGGGCTTAATGTAGTAGTTGCTTGAGGTATTAAAAAATAATTTTACGACTTAATGTTAATGTTGTTAATGTTAATGTTATTGAAGTGCTATATCTGTATTGCATTGCATTTTGGATAGCCACCCTAATTTCAAGCTCATATAACTACAGACTTTAGTATGCACTCAGAGCAACTTGGGTATGCAATATATTCACTCTGTCGTGATGGGCTGGTGCACCTTCTCGGCAGCACGAATATTGCAGGACTGTTTTTGATTGGAAGGAATGACATTGCCATTTTACTGTCATCGCTGGACAGCTCTGTGGCGATTGAGCTTTTTTTTGCGCCTTTAATGGGCAGCATTTTCACAGCCCGGCTATTAAAAAGTATGTTGTGTCACATTATTTGTTATTTTATTTATTAATTTTTGACTTCAAGGTTGCGCCGCACGTGTGGCTGCCTTTACAACAAACAGCTACTGTATTTTGTTTTTGCTGATGTGAAATGTAAATTTCTCCACAGTGAGAAAAAAATAAAGGCTAATCTAATATAATCTAATTAGGGCAATGTCAAAATACCATTGAGTGCAAAGAGATGTCTAAATAGCGATTTGGGGTTTCCAGATAAAGGGGTGTGCGGCCGGCTTGTTGATGTGACGGTTCTTGTTGCAACTGACAAACCACTGAGACCAAAACACAATGTATTTTTTTTTTTCGCAAAGGTGACCAGAAATGTCACATAGCTTTTGCTTTGTTACTTGTTGATAAAGATGATAAAAGTACTTATTGTCATGCATTTAATTCTGACATTTCTCCTGGAACTCTGAATTTCTCCCCCATATATAAGATGAATCGAAGACTGAATTGTTAAGTGAGTGGAAATGGTTGCTTGGCAATGCTGTTTGTGCTCTGTGATTGGATGGAAATTAGTTCAGTTGTCCCCCCCCCTCCAGCTCAGTCGCCATAAGAAATCACTGATTTAATGAAAAGGTAACGCAATTTATGACATTATTTTTTAATTTCCAGTCACCAGACAAAAAAAAATAATAAATAAAATATTGTATTTTCCGCACGATAAGGCGCACCTAAAAGACATTTTTAAAGGCTGACCATGCTCCTTATGATGTGGTGTGCCTTATATATGGAAAAAGTTTTCACATATGTCATTCATTGAAGGTGGGCCTTATAGTTCGGAAAATTTTGACCTTCCAAAAATTAGGGCCAGTATGTGACGGTATTAAATGTAAATATAAATGCGCTTGTTTGAATATATTGTTGGTGCTAAACACCACATAAACACAATATAACAACAGAATGTGAGTGACAGTGAAAAAAAAATATGATAGCAAAATTCTCAATCCGATCCTTTGGTTCATTGTCTTTCAGTATGTACAATAATACTTGTCTTTCCAGTCTCTTGGCAACATTTCTGAAAAAAAAGACATTTCTAATGGTTCATATTTCAGCTATGTGTGATATATGTAATGTTGCGAAAGCCCTAACACGGAGCAATTCTTGTTAAAATGTGAAAAGGAAGCTTGACGTTATTCACTGACAGGGCCGAATTCATTGGGCTCGCTGACAGATCCTTTTCGTTTATGTCCTGAATATTCGCCGATAAAGGAGCCGTCTTCGCTGAATTCTCCTCCGCCGTCAGCGTAGTCCACCAGGCTGTCTCTGCTGATGCCGTCCCCGACCGCATCGTCGCCATTCAGGGAACACGAACTGCCCCTCAGTGGCTTTTCATCACTGTCGCTGCCATCAACAACGAACCAGGGTCAGCGGTGCAATACAAATACAAAGACATCGCGGCGCACAACGCCTGTGGAGAATTCCAAACTCTATAAGCGAAACGACATCGCACCGAGCGCACAAATGCTGAAATAGCAAATCATGTACAGACTATCAAATATTTGGCCGCAGGAAAACCAACTTACGGTTTCACTGAATCGGGGTTGCGAGCGGGGTGCAGATGCAAGCGGCTGCATGGGCACGAGGGAGGCAGCTGCAATCACTTCATTAATTGCTAATTGCCTCGACTCCATGACCAAACGCAATTTAAAATCTCTTTAGAGGATGTGATGGAAATTGCAAGAGTCTAGCTCATTCCAAACACAAAAAAAAAACATGACAGTGTGTGTGTGTAGGGGGTGTTTGTGTTGAAGGCTGAGATTGAGAAAGGGAGCGGAATCAGGAAGGAGTCTGGCAAAGAGCGGTGGGATGGGGATGGTGGTTGCAAAGACAATTCCAGACAAACAGCCTGTCATTCCCGGTATTCCCGAGGGCCACACACCAGGAAGGAAGGAGATTAGATGCCAATTTAAGAGCAGGCAACCAGCCAACTTTGGCTAGCGTCTCTCGACAAGACGGGAGGTCACCTCAAAACAGGATTTTTTTTTCCTTTGCTGTCCTGCTTTGTAATGCGGTCAAGCACTCGGGTTCCTTTTGAGTTGGTATTCGCAACACAAAGCGATAAAGTGCAGAGGTGGATGCTATTTATCAGCGAGAGTTGTGTCTTCCCTTGGGAGGCTTTAAGGGAGGTGTAGAAGCTTGGGAAAGAGGAGGAAGGGGGGCGAAAAATGATTTAAACCCATCTTCAGCATATAACGCGGAAATTGCTATTGTGATCCTAAAAAGCGTTCCTCAAGTCCTGATTTATTTGATAAAAACCCTTATGAAAAGGCTAGACGTGTTGTTTCTTTGTTTTCTGTTTATGCAGTGAGATTGCACCTTCCGTGCGAGCCCCCCCAAAAAAATCTGTCTCATATTGAAGTTCAACCTGAGCTGAATAATTCAGTACAATGTGTAATCAGTAATTCAAAAAGAGGCCCGGTGCAGGGGTGCACAATGGTGGGAATGAGGAATTTGGAAATTACGGAAGTTTCAATTTCCCCAAATTCACTCTTAAGATGTTATGATTGATATTAAGTTAGGGTAAACGCATTGGAGTGGGTTTGATTCCGACTGCGGCGTCCTGTGTGTAGTATGAATGTTCTTCCAGGCCCTGCATGGGTTTTCTCCGGGTACTCCGGTTTCCTCCCACATTCAAAACAAAATGTAGGCCAGGTTAATTGATAACTCCAAACTGTCCTTTGGTGCAGTTGGGTCTCTGTGTGCACTCCGATTTTCTGGCAACCGGTTCAGGGTGTCCCCCGCTTACAACCTGAAGACAGCTGGGACAGACCCAATACCCCCCGCGACGCTCTTGAGAGTAAAGCGGCCCAGAAATTGCACGGATGGTTGAAATTAAAGGATGTAGATCTATTTCAGTGGTTCTTAACGGGGGGTGGGAGACTGCTTCTTAGGGGGTGCGAGGATACCCTGCGGGACATTTCAAAATTTTCAAGGATAATTAAAAAAAGTTGAAACGTTCTGGAAATAAAGAAGTCATTGTGTTAATCGACATTAGGGATCATGCTAATTAAGCTTTATAGTTGTAAAGCAAGGATGTCATAGTCATTTTTTGCCGCGGGCCACGTTATAGTTACGGCTTCCTCTCGGGGGCCTTTATCAATTTGGGGAAGTCATGAGAAAAATAAGTATGAATTAATAACTAGTTTTCAAATTTGAAGTAAAAAATTATTGTGTTATTGTGCTTTACATGGAACTATTAAAAATGTTGTTTCGGACTTTAGCAAGCATTGAATTTCACAAGTTTGATTTGCTTTTGTGGGTCGAATAAAATGATGTGGTGAACCAGATTTGGCCCCCGGGCCTTGACTTACACCTGTGTGTATGTGTATAGTACACCAATTGTTGTTATTATTATGATAATTATTTAATACATATAATATACAATATTTTGTATTTATTATTTTTATTTGATGTAGTTTTAATTTATTGTTGTAAGTAATAACGTTAAGTAGTGTTAAATGAATTATAATACACAATTAAAACTTGGGAAGTTATGTGAATAAAGAATTAAATACATGATGGTTTTGTTACATACATCAGAATCAGAATCAGAATCAGAATCATCTTTATTGCCAAGTATGTATAAAACACAAGGAATTTGTTTCCGGTAGAACACGCTGCACTAGTATCGTCGTCAAAAAAACTGCTAACTTGGCTATGTTGAAAGAGTTCAAAGAGTTCAAAGGCTTGGGGGAAGAAGCTGTTTAAATGTCTGCTGGATTTGGTGCGCATGGATCGGTAGCGCCTGCCTGACATATTATGATGATTATGTCAATATTGCTTTTCATCAATTCTGCAAGGGCATAGGAGAAATGGGTAGTGAATTGAAAGGGGTGCGAACATGGAAAAAGCTCAAGAACCACTGGTCTAATGTGAGTGAGCCCGCAAGGCAAGTGTGGAGTGTTTTGCCATGCTTTTCAATCTTTTCAATCCAAACCTTTTTTTAACTAATCACATTTAATTAAAAATACATTTAACAAATGTGTGATTTATTATTTATTTCATTTATGCCCTTTCTAAATGGAGAGCAACCACGAGGACAGACTATCGTCAAGTTTAAAAAAATGGTGGCACACTATGTCACACATCGCTTTTGTCCAACACGTTTTGAGCACAAAGACGCAGCACCTTAGGATTTCAAAGGTCTCCTTCATGTGGACTTTTAATAAGCAATCTTATCTTGACTTTTTTTCCTATTCTATTTCATTAGGCCCGTCTTTCCATGCAGGCCACATGCGCTCTGCATTTCAACTCTTATCAAAGCTCCTTTTGGCTGATGATTGTTGCACGGTGAAGATAAGTGGCTGTTATCGAAGAGCGGTGTAATGCCACGGTCGCCGCTGCCCGCCCACAGTGACTTTCAATGCGCTGATAAAAAGAAAAAAAAGAATGGGGGGTGGGGGGGCTATGGGGCTTGAGGGAGCTCAATGCTTTTGTGTCAAAGCTCCTTCGGGATGTTCGGTAAGTTGGCCTCAGCTGGTTGTGCAACAAAAGCCCCTCCCCGCTTCCACAAGAAACTGGATGATGGCGTGGTGGCACGTTACCAGGCCCACGGTAATTACTTTTGTCTAGCCATGAACCAACTTGGTTCCAGGACAAAACAAAAACATCGGGTCCAAGAGGAAGTTTTGACCTTTTTAACTCATTCACTGCCAGATGACGTTCAAAAAATATGTCCACTCCAGTGCTAGGGTTTTTGTCATTGTCACTCAAATTGCAGGACCCACAGAATATTAAGCTGGAGTTATCTGACCTTGAAATGCTGGACAAAAAAAATGCTGTCCCCTCATGGGAGGGAAAAACATTGCCAGAAGTCTGACCAACGCTTTATCGGCACCCCCCGCAAGAAAAACTCGAACAAATTCGGCAATGGCGCTCCACGTCATGCTTTTCAATTCCTGAATACATATGGGAATGGCAGTTAATGAGTGAAATATACTTTACATTTTTCGTTTAAGACGCTTTAATCATCTCCTTTTTCATCTAGACCTCCTTCACGCAACAAAGAGGGTGCAGAAAGTGCTTAAATTTGACGAGCGTCTGTTTTTTTGTGTTGTGTCACATTATTTGTGATTTTGTTCTTTTTTGTTTTTTACTTCAAGATGTCCCTGTGAGAGTAGCTGCTTTTACAGGAGAACATATAGTTTGCTTTTGTTGCTGTGAAATGTAAATGTAAATGTCTCCACTAATCTCCATCCATCCACTTTTTACCCTTTTCATGGCTAAACTGGAGCCTATCATGGTTTTCACTTCTTGGAGATGTTCCTGTGTTGAAGGAATGGTCCCCAGAATCTCACTTTCCTCTGTTTTTCTTAACCAACCAAATGGGAGGCCAACAGCTATTTTGGTAGATTGTACGAACCCAATTCCAATGAGATTTGGACTGCTAGAAAAAAAAAAAAATCGAAAAAAAGAAAAATAGTGGCTGGAAGCAGACCCTGAGCCATGACCACCTGCTGTCACTGCACCGGACAGCAGGGTAATGCAAGCGGAGTCGCATCTCTTGAAGAGAAATCGTCTAAAGCATAATTACCACTTGTCAGCTCTTTGGACACGTGACAAAGCAATGGATGGTTTATTGCCTTCAGAGACTCAAAGGGCATAAGTGAAGCCCCGGATTCAACTTTAAAGCCGGGAAAACAACATCATAGCCGGGCTAAGGGCACTCTGGGGGGATGGCAGTCAGAACAGCTCCATGAAACCAAGCATGAGAGGCATTCTAAACAGATTGGAATAGACTCACTCCTCCGCTGAATTCCCAACACCCCTTCCAGCAATACACGGTAGTTGGACAAATATTGATATTCAAACCGTCCACATGATGGAAAAAAAGGTGGGCCGCCATCATTTTAAACGAGGGGTGTTTTTATTGGAAGGCACTTTGGTGCCATACAAATTTGTTAAAACAGACACCGACGTGAAACGTAAACCCCTTTTCACATTTTTAGTCATTCAGCAAATTTCTCTTTGTAATGACGCCACCAAAGCAGAATGATTGAGTATCAGACCAGCCCTGCCGGAGATGCCACAACCCGCATGTGTCTGGACTTTATTGATTTACCGTATATACTATACTATAAACTATAAGGAGCACCTAAAATTCTTCGAAATTTCAAAAGCTGAAAATGCACCGTAGATATAGAAAAAGTTTTAAAATATGTCATTCATTGAAGGAATCTTATATCTATGGAAAACGTTTTAATATACCGTATTTTACAGACTAAATTCAAACTTCGATTTTTGACCATAATCAGTTCCAGAAACCTGTTGATTATAAAACCGAAACATTTACCATTATAATCAATGTAATCAATGTCCGTTTTTTTTTTTTTTAATCGTGATTGAAAAATACAAACACACCTGCACACATTGGAATGCTACAAAAGGATAGTGTGTCAGTCACAATGAGACACGACACAAGAAAGTGACTTATAATGAATCGGAGGGAAGTTGAGCGGTATATTCAGGTGTGTTCAGTTTGGTCGAGAGCTTATTTTCGGTTGTAAACCGAGGCATGAAAAACTTGACATTTTTGGTCAAAAACCAAATTGGTCGAGAAGAGAGACATTCGAAAATGAAGGTTTGACTGTATAAGGCGCACTGGATTATAAGGCACACCTTCAATGAATGACATATTTAAAAAAAATCCCATATATTAGACGCACTGTCTTATAAACCGCATAATGCTTGTACACCATTTCGATGGGTAAACAAATTAAACAAGCGAAGAAATCATCAACTTCTAAAGATGAAGAAAGCAACGATCGTTCCATGTGATGATAATAATAATAATAAATAATAATAATACATTTCATTTATAAGTGCCTTTCAAAATTTTCAAGGACACTTTACAGTGATCCACATTGAATAATAGGCAATATTGTCGTAGTTCCTTTTGCAAAGCAGTTCTTATTTTGACTTGGTGTACAGTAATTGGATTGACTTGGATTAACCCTTATTAGTCTCGCAGTGGAGAAAATGCCACCCCATTTTCGTGCCCTGTGCAACTGTGCGCATGAGTGGATTTTTCTTTCTTTTGGTAATTTTGTAGACAGGCGTAGTTAGAGAGCACCCTTGTGCAAATCAACAAAGTAGATTGCTTCCCGGGGCAACAAAAGCAGCTCCAGTCACCAAAGTGTCAGGTCTGCCTGGGACGTATGAAGGAAAATATCCTCGGTTGATGCGGCGCAGGCTGCCAGATTTTCAAACGGCGTAAATTAGACTCGCCCCGGCGCAAAAATCGAGACATGCCGATTTCTACGTCGAGTTACCAAAAATAGAGCCCAATAAGTCAGGTGAGTGCTGACTTTTGAGAGCTCCGTGGATGTGACAGAGGTGACTAAAGTAGACTGAATCCAAATCCACTGTGCTCCAAATTGCTTCATGGGGACAGCTCAACATTCATACAATGACCTACATCGCGGCGAAACCACAAAGAATGTCTCAGCGTGTGCACATCAGGGAGTGAGTCCGAGTGATTGGCCACGGCTTCACTTTCGTGGCCGCAAATTGCTTTTGGGGCCGCGGAGAAACCTTCTTATCACATCTCGGAGCTACAGTGCATGAAGACACCCAAGACAACACGTTTCTTCACATTGAATTATTGTCCTGGCAAACGTCAACAGGAAGGCAAATTGGCAGCCAGTGTGTGATTGTGACTGGCGAGGTTCAGAATTGGAAGAAGGCAGCAAAGGTCTATTTTAGGTGATTTCTTTGTGTATGTGTGCGAAAAAAAAAACGCATCATTGTCACAAAAATAGCAAGTGATGATCTAGAGCACAATGGAATTCAATTGAGTCTCTTTTCGGTCGGCATAGCAACCGAAGACAAAAAAGGGAAACAGCGACAAAATATGCCACGTCAGAAAGTTACAGTATTTCTTCAAAAGCTTCAGTTTCACGGAGAAACATAGTCTATATGTCTGTCATAAAGAGGGAACGTGAAAGAAAATGGCCTTTTTAATTGCCCGTGTGTGTTCGTTGTACTTTGCAGTAGTCTCGTGGGGGTGCCTGTTAACCTAACAAGTGTGAAATTAAACCACCACATATGCTTTTGCTCGCTGTCCAGTTCTGTAAACTGTGTTTTGCTGAATGCTGATGTTAGAATTATCCGCTTATGCCTCAGCAAGCTCGGATAATATGTTCAAGTAGACGACATTAAAGCACAATCGTGCCAAAGCTAAAAAGTTAGCAGAGAAGTTCAGGGTTTGCGCATATAAGCATGCCAAACGTAATAAGTCATAAATGCTGGCAAACTTGCCGAGTGTGGGACATAAAGTGTCTTCTGGATACACCATATGTGCGAAATCAGCAACACAAACTATGTAGTGTAATTCAGAGACTTGGTGGAAGAAGTGCTGCCTGCACGAGTGAAAACTGATTTTAGTTTTTAGAGAAACCGTTTCATTTTTTTATACATATGTATTCACCTGCCGCCCTCCACCCACGTGCTGCCTTTCGGTCGTTGTGGTAACAAAAAAAATGTACTCGGGGGCGAAGCGGCAGTGCAAGAGCGAAGTGATTGAAGTGGCTAATTTCCATGAGACAGAACCAACTCCTCCCAACCCCCCTTCTCGTCGCCCCGAACCCCTCAAGAAGAGTACTGTAATTTAAACCATTGTGTTACAAATCCATGTTAAATGCACTGTATTTCTTTTCCTTTGTGTATTTCGAGTAAAGAAGGTTAATTCAAGACACAGATGGACTGCTTTAAAATTGAGGGGTGGTGGAGGGGGTTCTTCAAGTACAAGTTTGCCATTGATATCGAAGTTTCATATCCGCGTTGGTAACCGGTTCTCGTGGCTTGTTTCAGCTGCAGCGGTTCTGAAGTCTCTATATAAATGAAGCTGTGCTGTCTTGTGCTCAACTCCTCTCAACTGTATTTATAGAGCACTTTGAACCTGCCAATGCTGCATACAAAGTGCTGTACATGGAGCGTCTATCATAAACAAGCAATAAATCTGTCACAAAGACAGTAGAAGTAGTAAGGGAGAAAAACTATGATCAAGTCTTAGTCATGCTGAGTCTTTGCATGCTGAGGATATTGTATTGAATTGTATCCCATCAATTATAGAATCATAGCGAAATATTGTAGGTTCTATTTTATGCGCCTGTGTGTGTGTGTGTGTGTGTGTGTGTGTGTGTGTGTGTGTGTGTGTGTGTGTGTGTGTGTGTGTGTGTGTGTGTGTGTGTGTGTGTGTGTGTGTGTGTGTGTGTGTGTGTGTGTGTGTGTGTTGGCGTGTGCGTGTGTGTGTGCTGGCGTGCGCATGTCGGTGTGTAGATAGATCACTATAAAGAAATCTATAAAGACACTTTAGCTAGAAAGATAACTAGCTAGCTAGCTACCTAGCTCACTCGATATCTCGATAGAATGAGAGAGAATGAGAGAGAATGAGAGGGGACGGACGGATGGATGGACAGACAGACAGACAGACAGACAGACAGACAGACATCCGCAGTAAATATTTTACAAGGTGAAATTTCACTGTACAATGAGTGGCCATTAAAGGGTGTATTTGTCCATTAAGGAGGGCTGACGTGAGCATTTTTAACGCCAATTCAACTTATCTACTGAATACTGTACTACAATGTCGCCCAACTCGCCAAGTTAACCAGACGCCTACCCATCTCTCACACCACATTGTAACGAGACCGCTGCCGCAAAAGCCTTGTGTACTTGAATATGTTATTTAGGCCGGCATGACTCATTGATCCTTTTCTGCCAGTGGACTGCGTGGGTTAAAATCTCTGACCCTTCCCCGTGGCTTTGAAATATAAAGTGGCTTCACTAGGCTGCATATTGACAAGTAAATGGTGCTGTCTCTGCTGCTGAAAAAGGAGATTGGTATAATCTGGTGCCCTTTTCTCATATTTTTTGCTGCTCTATCGGCTTTGCTCCTTGCATATGCCATTACAGAACAGCTGTATTTATACTAAGGTTAGATTACACAATGGTGGACACCATTTGTTCATTAAGTCAACAGCTGATCATTCAACATTCATCAGGCAACCTCTGAAGGCAACTGTTTGCACTTATAGAAAAGGGGGCTGAATACTTTTGCACGCCACACTTTTCAGTTTTTTTTATTTTGAAAGTCATGTATAGTTTGCCTTCTACTTCACAATTGTGCACCGCTTTGTGTTGGTCTTTCACATAAAATGCCAATAAAATATGTTCATATTTGTGGTCAGAACATGACAAAATGTGCGAAAGTTCAAGGGGTATGAATATTTTTTCAAGCCACTGTATATGAGCATCGTCTTGGTTCATACAGTAAGTCAAGTCACCAAGTAAATTTCTCATGTCAGATTTCAGTCCGTAGTTTTGATGACATGGCCGTGCGAATGATAACAACAACAAAAAGCAAGAGGCGAAAAAAAACATACATGCACGTTTTGAAGCGGCGCAATAAACTACAGACTCCACAAGCAATACTCAAGCTACACATCAGCGAATACTTGTCTCGACTAAAAAGGCTCTAAAGGAAGCACAACACGTCTATTGGGTACTAATCCAACTAGTTCAGTTTTTACAGAGTGATTACCTAGCCAATTTCATGACGGAAAGTTGAAAAGTGTCTTCTCGGCTCGTCCTCGTAAGGCTCAAGAACCTTACGTTTGCTTTTTGGGTGGGGAAGAAAGAAAACGAAAGTGAAAGAAAATAAAAGTGTGTTCACCGTGTAGATTTTTCATCATACACAATCAGAGCCAGCCAGACTTGATGTGGCCCACTAGGTGAGGTATTATATTGTATGCCTTCATCAGCGAAATAAAATCTGAATATTTTTACTGTTGCCTTGAATATTTCAGATTTTTTTCTGTTTCTGCATCTCTTGCCGATTTTTAATGAAAATGAGAAGTCGGACAATTGTCTGCTGTGTTCATGCCCACAACGTTGCAAACGCCCCTTTCTACCTGTACTTGTCTATGAAAAGACCTTATCCGTGTGCACAATCAGACTGCCCATCAACGTAACACAACACTGTACTAAAAAAGACTTGCAGAGTACAACTGAAGCTTCACTTCTGGATGGTCTCTTGAACAGTTTCTCACATTTATTTCCCCCCTCTTAATCCCCCCCCCCTCCCCCCGGTCCTAAAACAGCAACGGTCAGTTTCAAATGTTCAAAAAGTTGTATGGTATTGATTGCATCAAATAATTTGCCCATTGTGGAGGAGATTTGAATCGATTTTAGCTTATTGATTAGAAAAGTGAATTTATTTATTTATTTATTTATTTATTTAGTTCTGAATCCTGCTTTTCTTCACTTGGATGCCATGGTGCCCTGAGTTTTTACCTTGATTACCAAATTGCCGGCTCTGCACAAAATATTCATCGGTCATTTGCTGAAAATCAGATGCTGCGGCTCACCTGTATTCACAGAAGGTGTCATCATTCATCGGTTGTGACTCCTCATCGGGGTGCAGGTCTTCCTTCTCTTTCACTGCCAAAACAACAGAGGCACTTTAAGTATTAAACGTGTCCCAACAATTATTCAATCTTCATGACGGATAAATTTGATGAACGAATAATTGTCAACCAATCACAACCGTTGCACCTCGAAAGCGGTTTGTTCGTTGACTGCAAAGCAAGGCTTGCAGAAGAGTAAAGCAACACAAAAATAATCCAAAATCCACACGAAAGCATTTGAGCGCATGTCAGAGTTAGATTTCAAAAGGCATGGGCGAAAATCTTTTGGGGGGTAAAACTACAAATGGCGTATGTAAACATTCTATCAAGTGTGAGCACACAGAGCTTCTGTTGTTCTTCAGTTTTTTTTCTATTCACACCTTGAAATCGAACGTAGCAGAAAAAAGGCTTTTATATAAAGAACTGAATGGGCTAAGACGGGAGGTCCAAAAGTGCTTGTGAAATCTTTCAATACTTGTCAAAGCTACCCACGCCGAGTAAGTTTGCAAGGGAGAAGACAGCTTGTGAGGAAATAAAGCACATGTGAGGAGAATGAGTATCTCTCTGCTCCGGGGGAAGTACTGAGGCCCAGCGGGTGCACACGCGCACAGGTGAATAGTCGAAACCGCCTCATCCAATCTTGACAAGATTTTTATTCAGAAGTAATGCTTTACACAGGCATGCAAAACAGTTTTCACATGCTGTTGCTAGTTTGTCAGAGCCTGTTCTGCAGAAAGTTTAGTAGGAACTCACTAATGCACTGGATTTGGGAGAGAAGAGACAAATGAGGAGGATGAACTCGTTTTCGTGATTACAGAAAATACTGACTCCCATGTATCATGCATGTTACTCTCGACGAGATGCGATGTATATATATTGGAGGTCAGTACAGTTGTGGGTGTGTTGTGGTAGAGCTTTTCAGATGGAGGGGTCAGCGACAGAAAAGGCTTGGTCCCCCAGGTATTGAGCCTTGCCATGGGGATGGCGAGGAGGTTTGTGTTTGAGCAGTGGAGGTTGCAGGAGGCAGTGTATTGGTGAAGAAGGTCGGAAAGGCAGGAGGGAGGCTGATTGTGAAGGGCTTTATCTGTGAGTAGGAGTGAATGAGGAGTTTAAACTGAATACACTGGGGAACGGGGATCCAGACGAAGTTTTTAAGGATGGGGGTGTTGTGTGTGTGGGTGAGTAGACGGGCGGCGGCATTCTGGATGTCATGTAGTTTATTGAAGAGTTTGGAGGTTGTACTGCAGAGGATGGGGGTACTCTGCCCGCACAAAAAAAAAAAAAAAAATCCTACTCTGGCTCACTTGAAATTTTAGAGTTTTTTAAAAAATATTTTATGATTTGTTTTAAATTCCTAATGTTTTTATTTTGTGTGCAAAAAAGTAGCTGGTCTTTGACAGCAATACAACATATCAACAAAGGGCACGCATAGTTTTGGGGGTTCAAGTGTAATCATTCCCACGTTCCTCGATTATTATGAAAGCCTTTAATCGCAAAAAATATACTTCTGGAGGCCAGGGTGTAATTAAAAAAAATAAATGTGTCAATGATAAAATGATAAGAACAACTGCAAACATTCAAAGATCAATGGTTGGAAACAAATATGCAACAGGTGATGGAGAGCCATTTTAGATTGTCTCACGTCGCACGTTTTATTTGGGGGGAGGATTCCGGATTTGTGTTCGGAAACGTCAAGCTTATTTTTTTCTAACCTTCAAACTGTGTCATTAGTGCTGCATGTCCTACTAAATTTTCAGGGCAGAAAATTGAGTTGATCACTTCATTCAAAGGGATCAGGCCTGATCGGATATTACCCAAACACTGGGCATGCATGTATGATGCTCTCTCTTTCAGGATGTCAACCAAAACGAAGTCAAAAAATGTGATCAGTGATGTAGGTTTGTCAATTAAGAGAGCCACATTTTGGTTGATTATCCCCAAAAAAAGACACCGGAAAGCAAACCTCCCACTGAAAGACTAACTGACCTTTCTCCATGGCGATCGCATCTTGTCTTCCAGGCGGCGGCGTACCTGCATACTTGCCACCTTGGTTTCTCCGCATAAAGCAGACGGTGAGGACAATGAGCGTGAGCAGCGCCACGGCACACATGGTCCCGATGAACCAGCCCTTGGTGGATATGCTCCGATGTTGACCCACCGCGCCTGCCGACAATGACAAACAATCATTAGTATGGTCGTCGGTGAATATTGGCATCGAAATGAAAACGCAGATTTAAGATGAAACTCGTTTCCTTGAGCGAATATTATTGAAAGAAACACGCTGCACGAGTCCTGATGCAAAATTTGATTTGATGATTGATTTGATGATTCAGCCGTCATTTGTACTTCTTTGAAGGTATCGGACATTTCGCTTCAAATCCAAGAGGCTGCGAGATCGGATCATTACCACATATGCTTAGTTATGCTGAAGAAGTGATGTCAGAGCAAATGGGGCAATCAGGCCAGTCCTAGACCATAATCAGTCAGGACAATAGAAGTAATCAGTGAAGACTCACCTCTGGACAGTCGCGATATTGATATAGGGCCAGAGCTACCAGCAAAATTTTAGTTCGCTGACGAAGCCTCTTGGATGAGACACGGTAATGATGACGATGATGATTATGGTTATAATATAAAATAATAAGTAACTGAATAAAACCCGGACTTCTTATTAATTGCTCCCAGGGGAGCTCGAGTGGACGGTGGTTGCTACGGGGGTGCTTACAACTTGCTCACACTAAGTGCTACTGACTTTGACACTAGTTTGTAACCGCTTACCTGTGATTTGCGTCTGGATAACGTCCTCGAAAATGCTAGCATTATCAAGCAAAGCCTTGGCCATGAGGCGCACCGTGTACACCGTCCCCGGATTGAGCCCGTCAATTACATGGAAACTTTGGGAAGCGTTTACCGCCTTGGATATTCGCCAGTTACCATCACCTACACACAAGCCAAGCACAACAAGTGCAGAAGCAGCGAGTCTCAAACAGTAATCCTTCAAATAAAATAAAGACATGCTGCAAAAGAGGAAGCTTCACAGTTGAACGCCTGTGAGATATCTCAGATAAGCCAACCACTGTATGTTTCTGCAAGCTTAGCTTGTGACCGTAATTGCCACACTATAAGGTGCACCTAAAAGCGATCACTCTTCTCAAAAGCCGACAGCGCACCTTATAATCAGATTGGCCAATATTCTGATTGCTCCTTTTAAATGTTCTGTCAAGCGGTTTGTAACAACTGTAGCTGTTGTAAATACTCTATATTAGTGTTTCTTAATTTGGATAGGGATACAGAACACAACCAGTTACATTGAATCAGCCAATAATGACCAAGCGGGCGTATCATAACTAATTGATAAATTGAGTTGGGTGTGATTTAATCTTCATGGCAGAGGCTCCGTCAAATCCCGAGACGGATTCACCGAATCACCGGAGTTCAATCGAACGCTGGTTGAGAACCACTGCTCTTTATAAATAATGCAGTATTGTAACTTATTCCGTTCAGCGGTGCTCCATCTATTGGATGCATAATGCAACTTCTGAAACTATTGTAGCTTCTAATCTATTGAAACATTGAAAAATGAATTTTCGCATATTGCGGCGGAGGCGCCAAATGTTTGGCCATGTTTAAAAGCCGTCAATTCACTTGGCAAAGGCCAACAAATTGCCTTTGTTATTTCTTGTTTGCCATATGATTTTATCGTTAGTCGACTGATTTGTCGCTCCAATAAATACATAAATGTAGACACGGGTTAAAATAAATATAACAGCTGCTACACTGCACAGGTGGCACATGAATGAGATTGTCCATGAATGCCCCTCACCCCATTCCCCACGATGCTGTCATTGAAATGAACACAGTCGCTTGGCTTGTGTTTGATCTCAAGAGTTTCCACTGAATGCCAAAAATCGAACTGAAAACATGTACCATTTTGAGGCAATGGAGAAAATGTTAAGGAATACATTTGCAACAATGTCACCTATAAATTGTGTCAGTGTGGAGCCGTCGCGAGAAGCTTACGGTTGTTCATATAAGCCACGTAAAGCTGCGAGTCCTGCTGCTCCTCCCTGGCAGTCCAGCTGATTTTGGCATAGGTGTCGCTCACGTAAGAGCTTATGTTCAACACACCCGGAGCTGATAAAAGGGTAGAGAAATAGGGAGGAGGGGAAAATAGAGCAGGGAGAGGGAGTGGAAAACACCACCGGGCACGGAAACGAGGGAAAGAAGACAGAAAAAGAGGATTAGCAAAGCAAATAGGATACCCCTTGCCGTTTGAGAATAGTACAGCTTGTCCTTCAAGATGCCAGTTTAAAAAGGCGACCACGGGCCCCCAGACTTAATTAAACAGTCGGATTTATGCTCACAAAGGGCCAATGCAGTGCTAGTGGGCGAGTGTGACATAGACTCCTCTTTTATGCAGAACCGTCGTATGACTCAAACGGAGCAAAGCGACTTCACGCAGGGAGTCTCACTGTTCATTAAAAGTTCAGGTACTTGAAGGCAGCGTCGTAAGAAGCAAGAGTTAGAGTATGCGTCGTAAATACCTAATGGAGGAGGATGAGTAGCTCTGTCCGGGATCAAGCGAGGAAAGGAAAGAGAGCAGTTGTGGTCTGAAATGACAGAAGATGTCTCAGAGAAGAAGTAAACTCAGAAAGCATGCAAGACTTGAAACAAGAAGAAGAAATGACGACAAGAGAAACATAGAAACATTCCAATTTGCCAGCTTTTCTCTGTAAATTTTGCTCCACTGAGTCTCAGTCCTTGAAGTGCCGACATGATGACGCGCAAGACATTAGCTGTCTGGGAACAGACTGTGTTCAACCTTAATGGTTTTACTGTAGATTAAACCACGGCCTGATAAACGAATGGAAGAAGTAAACACAAGCGAACCTAAACGTCTACTCTCAATAGAATCTAATTTGAACCCTTTCTCAGAATACTCAGATCAACCAAACATCTGGCACTGTACATCTATGTCATCTGCAGAGGCGGTCATACATACTGCCGTCAACAGAGGCCACAGCTGCAGTCAAGAAATAAAAAAATAAATACATACAAATAGTAGTCATGTATTCAAATAAAAGACATCTTAAGTGTCGGGGGCAAGTAACAGACACCAATCTCAGACAGACAGACAGACAGACAGACAAGCAGACAGACCGACAGACCGACAGACCGACAGACCGACAGACCGACTGACCGACCGAGGCTTCTAACTCCACATGCCTCTATTTTCATTTCATTTTAGTCCTCATCCCGATACGACAAAAAGAGAAATATGATTGCTGTGTGTGGGCTGTGTGCATAAGTGGTGGTCTCCTTGTGGGAAAATAGATCCTGATTCTACTGATGGTTGATTTCTGGCTGCAGTCAAGCTGAAGAACTCTTGATTGCTATTTTAGCAAACAAACTATTTTATCAGGATTAGCTACTTTCAAAGCGACCAGCCAACACATCTGTAATAAGTCGACTGATGAAATTTGGTGCAAGTGAGCAAATATTTGAATCCCTGTAGGATACTTGTGGTTATTTTCATTGCCACTTGAGATTTGATCGCAATATGTGCTTGTGATGCTGTTTGTCTCGTTTGAAACCCACCTTATCGCTGCTGCCCTCTTATCTCTGAAGACCCCCAAGAGGGGAATAGACTTTTTCCCCCTCAATCATTTCTATTCTTCTTTTTTTCTAATCAAGAAATCCGTCAACTACTTCTTGTTTACAACTTTTTGTAATTTTAATGTTATTTTTTTAGAGGGGGGTTTGGGGGTATTTGTTATGTGAAATATGTGGTGGTGGCATGAATATCTAGTACAGTGTACATCATCTGCTTTGCCTTTTTTGTGTTGTTGTTCTTTGTTGTGTCACACCAATAAACTGTTATTTACAAGATGTATTTATTTATTGAGTGATTGATTGATTTCTTTATTAGTTCATTTGTTCGGTCGTTCGTTATTTAGTTATTTGTTGAGTTATTTATTCATTGATTGGTTATTGTGCAGTGTGGGTGGAGTTTGCATGCTGTCCCCGTGTGTGTTTGGTTTTTCTTTGGGTATTCTGGTTTGCTCCCACATTTCAAAAACAGTTTATAGGAGTAGGAGTGGGAGTAGGAGGATGATCATCCTTTTATTTGATCGTTGCCATATCATTGTACCCGAAAGGTAAAATATAAAAGACACTTTTTGGTGTGTGGAATCATTTGATGCCCCGCATTTCCTCTTCAGCCGTCACACTGTCTTTCAATCACCGCATATTCATGTCTCTGGATTCATGGTGCTCTGGCGTGGCACTATTGGGAGACATATATTATAGGAAGTAATACGCCTGGAGCACCATACTCCCCAAACAAAACCAGTTTGATCTCTCCACCAAGCCGCATTTACAAACAAATAATCTTACGGCAGGGAGAAAACACTCAAAGTAAACCTATAAGCCTCAAAGGTGGGAGTAACCTTTATTAAATGAAGGACAAATATATACCTTTAAGCTCACGTTTTTCACCTGTTATATACAGGAATTATTTTCGAAAACTCTCGCACTAACTACATTGACATTACAGCGTAATCTCAATGGAAATGATCTTGATAATGTGTGCTTGCTTGAAGCATAAAAGGTGATTGAGGAAAACAAAGATCAACTTGTTAATGAGTTCTGTCTAAAATGTCATTTGATATCTGCATTTTCATTGTGGCAGTGAGCAGGTATGCTCAGAAACAACAGGATTGGAGTTCACCAAATGTATCAGAGATCCGGCTTGTATAGATAGCTGACCTATGGAAATAAAAGTTTTCCTCTTGCATGGAGTTGTTTGTGTCTCTCTGCATTGTCATTAAAGGACAACCGACCCCTACGGACAAGTTGCATCCATAATTTGTAAAATCACTTCAAATGACTTCTACTGATCGCATTTTACAAAGATTCCACCACATATAGTAGCTATATTTTACGTTTTAAGACTCGCGCTGAATATTCATGAAGTCTTGTTTTCGAGTTGATGACGATGCCCGAAGTGACGTCACATTCGGAACGCACCTGGCCAAAAAAGCGACACACAATGCATTTTTGGGTACTCTTTTCGTCGGAAAACATCACACAAAATTACACAAGAAAACTACATAAATGGCGAATCGTTGTGTGTCTCAGCCAATTGCGGTAACACGCATAAAGAAGGTGTACGTTTACACAAATTTCCAGCGGACAAATCAGCCCAACCCAACAGAGTTTGTTCGCCATCTTGTGCATTTTCTGGGCGCTACATCAGAGTCCAGATCTTCACCGGTTTCATCGCTTGCAGACGGCTCAAATTGATATGATAAGACTTCTTTAATCGATTGCAAACATTTATGCTTTCCTCTTCAGAACTATTTGAATTATATTCATAACTGGATGAGTAACAAGAAAGCATCTTCTCCGAATCTGAACTCTCTGAAGCCATTGTTTTGATTCTCGAGCAAGGCAGCGTGTAACCCATAGTGACGTCATAAAAAAGGGGGAGGGACTTTCTGAATCTCCCCAGGTTCAAGCTAATTTGTGGCAGTTTTGGGACACTTTCAGTCATTTTCATTGGCATTTTGCATTTTACTAAAACTATCAGCCTGCGTGTTTTGGGTATTTGAGATGCTACAAAACGTTTTTCTGATGTCAGTTAGGAAAAACTTACAGTAAAAATTGTGTTGGCCTTTAAGTGTCAGTGTAAAAATGAACAAAAAGTTTATTTTTACAACTATATTGTAAGTCAGTTCACCTTTTTGTTGCTTATATTTTATAGGATTGTTTTTGCTTGCTGTGTTTTATTCCCAAAATGTCATTTTTTATTGTCTTGTTTTCACCTGAAAACAAAACAAAGTAATCAAAAAAGAACATCAGTACACAAATAAATAAACAAAAATAAATAAGCATGTAAATGAACAAATAATAAATAAATAAATAAATAAATAGGGGCGGCCCGGTAGTCGAGTGGTTAGCACACCGGCTTCATAGTGCAGAGGTCGCCGGTTCGCGTCCCGGTCCGGCCTCCCTGTGTGGAGTTTGCATGTTCTCCCCGGACCCGCGTGGGTTTTCTCCGGGTCCTCCGGTTTCCTCCCACACTCCAAAAACATGCATGGCAGGCAGATTGACCACTTCAAATTGTCCCTAGGTGTGAGTGTGAGAGTGACTGTTGTACGTCTTTGTGTGCCCTGCGATTGGCTGGCAACCAATTCAGGGTGTCCCCCGCCTTGTGCCCGCAGACAGCTGAGATAGGCTCCAGCAACCCCCGCGACCCTAATGAGGAATAAGCGGTACGGAAAATGAGATGAGATAAATAAATAAATAAATAAATAAATAAATAAATAAATAGGGTGTTTGTCCTATTTAATTTTCTGAAAATAAACACTTTTGCATTTGACTATGATCAGTTATGCTGTGTGCAAAGTACATTTAATTCCAGGAAACATTCTGATATATAATTATGTATGATCGTGAATTAAGAAAAATGATAAGAGCATTTAATTACCGGTTTAAAGAAAAAACTGCCATATACAGTTAAATCATCACAGTGGAGAAAAAAGATACAAATGTGTCCACCCACATTATCACCAATATTAAAATAGATTTATAGACACATTACAGTTTCATCGTTTTTTTTTTTCTTTTTCTTTTTTTTAATTATACATACTGCCCTCAAATCTGATTTTTGTGAGAGTGTAAACAAATCATCTGAGTTTAAATGGTCTCTAATTGTGGACAATTTAGAGCACAAATTGCCAACACTAATGCGGCTATTATTATTCAATGACAACAATGAAGAAGAAAAGTTGGGCGTTTTTTTTTTTGCAACCTCAATCTAAGCCGAACTAAACACAATTGATATTTTAAAACACATAACTAAAGACCAAATTTTTATCAGCGACGCAAAATAGTTTACTCTTCCTCACATTTCAAAACTAAGCGATGAAGAGATTTTCAAGGTGCTTGTTGTTCTCGCCCTCATTAGCATACCTCATTTCACTGCCGCGACAATATCTTTTGTACTTTGTATGCAATGTCCCGATGAACATTCCAGTTGTTAATCACGCATTCAATATGTGTTTCCCTTTGGAGGAGTTCCAGACATCCATATTCAATAGCGTTTGTCCTCATTGAGGTTGCGGGGTGAGCTGGAGTGTATCCCAGTACATCCTAGACCGGATGATAGCCATTTGCAGCATTTGATAAATTTGCCATTGGAATAGAAGATTCATTAGTCTCGATCAAATCTGTGACGAACGCATATTGCCATTGCTCAACCGCACGTGCCTGGACAGCGATAGCGTTGTGTGTTATCAGTTTATAAAGGTTATTTCAAAGTGAGTCTCCCGATGAAATGTTAATTTGATTCAGGAAAAATAGGTATTCAGAAATACCTTTAATTGTGTTTATATTCTGATATTTGCGTGTTTTGGATTCACTGTTTCTTTATGATTACATCCGATGAACAAAATGAGACACAGATGTTTATTTGTGCTTACTCCTCAGTTGTGCTTAACCCTTTCTGGGAAAGCTCTCACTACTCATTCACGCTAGATGGGGCCAGATATCATTGATAGCGATCCAGCAGTCGAGCGGTTAGCACGGCAGCTTCACAGTGCAGAGGTCGTGAGTTCAAATCCCACTCTGGCCTCCCTGTGTGGAGTTTGCATGTCCTCCCCGGGCCTGCATGGGTTTCTCCGGGTCCTCCGGTTTCCTCCCACTTTCCAAAAACATGCATGGCAGGCTGCTTGAATACTCCCAATTATCCCTTGGGGCGGATGTGAGACGGAATGGTTGTTTGTCTCTGTGTGCCCTGCTAATGGCTGGGTAGTTCAGGGTGTCCCCTGCCTAGTGCCCAAAGACGGCAAGCATAGACTCCAGCACCTCCCGCGACCCTAATGAGGATAAAGCGTTCTGGAAAATGGATGGATGGATAGAAGACATAACAAAAAAATGGAGAAACGCAGTGACAATCTGAAGAGAAGTGGGTCGAAGATCGGCCAGGTAATTACATTAATTTAATAAATGTAAATAATAAATTAAATGAATAGGTAATTTCTTCAAAGGAATCACTTTGGTGTTCCATTTTTTTTTCCTCATAGTTGAGTCTTGAAAAAAAGGGTGGTTGTCTTATAATCAGGGCCGTTTTATAGTTGCGTCAATAAGGTACTTTGCTTTGTTTTTGAAAGTGCAACCACCGTAGCAAAAGTGAGCGCAGATCGTCCCATCTTTTTTTTTCTTATGTTTGGCAGGGCTGTTTTAATGTTATTTTTCATATACTCACGTGCTGGAGTGGCAGTACTGCTCTGCTGTGCCAGTGGAGGTCCACACCCTGCCCGTGTGCAGGCACTGAGGTGGAAGCGATAGAGGCTGCCCTCTTCTAAGCCCCCCAGCTGCCAGTGGGTGGTGTCGGGACCCGTGATGTTCATGTCCCACGAATCCAGGGGCTCCTTTGTGGTCTCATTAACTGCAAGAAAAGACATGACGTCAGTCTAAGTGGCGCAAGTAAGCCGAGGCGGATGTCCGAGATGTCACCAACACATGTTGCATGTTCATGGGACAACGCTGAACTAGCTGGCAAGGGGACGAGCAAGGATGAACAGGTGTCATACTCACTCATGCGAAAAAAGCAAAATGTCACAGATACATGTTGAGACAGGTGAGCTGAGCAGGAATACATTAAGATGTCAAGAGGGAGATGAGGCGGAATATATGGGACTCAAAAGAAACGGGGGAAGACTTCTAATAAGTGGCAGTTGATGAAGAAGGGAGGAAGCAAACCGAGAAGGGGGTGTGGAGGAGTCTGAATTCTAAAAGTAGGTAAACAAAGCTGCAAAACTAAAAGAAAGCTCGCAAATGCAGAAGAAAGAGGGAAACATTTGCATAAAGTGGAGGCGGTGCATCGAAGTGGGAATATAGGGGGCAATCAGGAGCAGTCAAACATATCACCCAACATGCATTATAGATCAAAGTGCAGCGCCTGCGCGCCGAGCGCGGGAAGCAACATTGACGGCAATTTTGAAAGCCAGGTGAGGGTTGATGCTGTGCCAAAGCCGCTCGCACCACTTTTGGAGCTTTCATGTGCTGATGAGCGCCACCAGTTTATCCGTCGGATAATTTAGATGTACTGTATTGGCACAATCAACACACTGTTGCATTTGGAAATGTGGCACAGATAGGCGGTGGGGGGGGGGGGGGGGCACTATCATATCATAATAATAATAATATGTTTCATTTATAACCGCCTTTCAAAACTCTCAAGGTCACTTTACAGTCGCGACACCGTTCAGTCAATGATAACGTGAACAGGTAACATTTCTCATGCATCTGGGAAAAGATGGTGAATGAGGGGGAGTGTGTGTGTGTGGTGGGGGGGGGGGGGGGGGGGCAATCAGGGCAAAAGCAAAAGTCGACACTGTGTGGAATGTTGATAGAGCCTTCTTCAGAACCAAACACTGCCATCTAGAGTTGAACATCGACTCACACAGAGGCTTTCTTTGATTCCAATTATGTTACCCGTACATTCACCTCGGAACGCTGATTCACCAGGGAAATCAATACAAACATGAGGAAATGGCTCACGATTCTTATCATGAAATAAATCCCTGCGGTTTTTTACTACTATTCCTAAAAGCTCTTTCCTGTGTACCAAAGTAAACCAGCTATGTGGCAATGCAAGCATGTGACCTGACCGCAAACACAAGTCAGTTAAATTTTGCTATTTCCAAAGTGCAGCAGTTTTTTTGTTTGTTTTCATTCTGATGCATACACATTGCTGTTCAGAGAAATATAAGGATATTAGAAAATGTTTGATATAACCTAACTGAGGCGGTTGATTACCATCCTACACCCACCCAAAAAACAAAAACAAACAAACAAACAACCAAAGTGAAACTCAGATGAAATTAATGTACATGAATCCTTGTGTTTACATTCAAACTGTTAAAAAAACATATGTATGTCAAATATTGAGCACATTGCCTTCCACATATAACATTGAATGTGCTACACGTCAATACAAAAAAAAATCCCAGAGGGCTGAATTCAATATGTATGAATCGACCAGCTGTAGGTTATTGTGTGTGAATGTGCATGTGTGAGTTCCTGGGTCAACATACTGAGGTGGTACTGGAGGAGGTAGCCAGTCAGGATGCCGTTTGAAACCAGCGGCGGAGCCCATACGAGCCGGATGGACTCTTTCCGGGCATTGGAGGTGGTCAAAATGGGCACTTGTTCCGGAACTGAAAAATAATTTGAAATTACACTTGTATCTCTCCACACGACGAGTTGCCAATTTCGTCTGCATATCAATATGTATTTGCACGGGTGTGAAAGCAGTGAGTGCTGAAGGAACGAGCAGGTGTGAGGAACTGTGTCAGTACGGTACCTCGTTGGAGTGTTCATCTCACCTCCTTCTGGAGTGTTGAAGATGACTGGGTCGCTGCTCGGCCCATTTCCCTTTTTGTTGAAGACGTTGACGGTGAGCCGATATTCAGAGAAGGCGTCCAGGTTGGGCACAATGGCATGTGTCCTTTTACCGGGAAATGAAAGTGTGTGGCGCTCATCCAAGATCTTGTCTGGATTCAGGAAACTTCGCTTTCGAAGCCAGTGAACCTAGAAGAAGCAGGCAATGGGGAAATGCTGAACAAGAGAAGAGGGACAAAAATGTTCAGAGACTGAACCAAGCATTTGTTTTGTTTCCATTTTTCTTGTAATCAGGTCAGGCATCGTCATCAACTCGAAAACAAGACTTCCTGAATATTCAGCGTGAGTCTTAAAACGTAAAATATAGCTATATGCCGTGGAATATTTGTAAAATACGCTCAGTAGAAGTCATTTGAAGTGATTTTACAAATCATGGATACAACTTGTCGGGAGGCGTCGGTTGTCCTTTAAATATGCTGATAGATTCATGACTATTGTCAGTGCAACTGCTTGAGGTTAAATACAAGTAAAGCAACCGATCATTCTTTAAGCATCTCTAGTTGGTCCAAAATGCTGCTACTCACCTTATAACTTGTACTCATAAGAGGGAGCATAAAACTCCTACTTTGTACTCCCTTCCCTGACTCCCGAAACATGTTATAATTCTTTTTAAGATCGTATTATTTGCTTTCAAATCTTAAAATGGCCTCATCCCCAGATTATCTCACAAAGCTTATCTGTCCCTGTGCCCCCAGGCCATTGTCTGCTGTACTTTTTTGGGGGTAAAATGTATCATGTTTCATCCTTTTCCCTGACAGATAAGTTTAATTGCACTGCAACATTTGGTAAAGTGTGACAAGAAAAATGACCAATGAAACACCTTGTTGCTGTTGTTATTTATTGCCCAGACAGGCTGTCATCTGGTGAGGTGTGGAAACACTGACTTTCCTCAAAATTGGCACAGCAAAAGGCGGAATAGCATAATAGACATTTATTCACCTGCGCATTTTTGACGGAACCCAAAAGGCCGGGATATTGCAGTGTCTATGTGTAAGAATTTAAACACCCAATGTGGCTTCCCGCATGTGCGGTGATCTCGGCGCTAATGTCTTGTGTGATGTGCTGGATATGTTTTGGACATCAACAATTGCCGTGGGAATCGATTCTCCGGTCGCTTGACCGTACCTCCAGCATGTCTGTTCACCAAAATCACGATTTTTACAAGAGACCCTCAAAACTGCGCTTTTGTTAAATGTTGCATCATCAAAGAAAGGAAGCAATATTTAACACTGTAGATTGGTGAATTATGTGATAAAATAACACCCAAAGATGTAGTCTGACCAATAATAGAGTCATGTGAAAAAAATGGAATGAAAAATTGATAGGTTTTTGGATTTTTGATTCAGTTTTTAATTTAGTTATATACTAATTACTACAACCGAGAGGAAAAAGGTGGGGAAGAAAGTAAAGCAAAAAACAAAATATGTTTTGTGTTCTATATTTTGTTTTGCAATTAAATGTGTTGATTCCTTTGAATGTGGCAGAATTATAGATTGCAATTTGAATTTAATAAAAAAAAATGACTTTTTTTCCTCTGAAATATTCATTTCAGGTATTTTCTGCATTTTCCCCCCACGACACTCCATACATCCCTCAGTATCTTGTGAAAAACATGTATGTCCATTTTATTCATTCTTAAAATGTCAATGTGAAAGTAAATTCAGACTCCAAAAAGCGACAAAAAAATATTATTATTATGTCGTGCAAGAAAATGATGCTTGTCAAAAAATCTGAATGGAAAACAGATCAAGCATTTGTTTTTATTTGTCATCAATTTATTATTATTATTATTGTCATCATTAGTAGTAGTAGTAGTAGTAGTAGTAGAAGTAACGGGCAGATTTTTTTTTTCCTGAAATGTCATAGCAAAAGCTTTTGAAGGTCAAACTTAAAAAACAAACATAAACATATCTCAAAAACCAATCTCGTAAATCAGTGGCAAAAAAATCTGTTTAAGTAGCAAACTGTTTATTTTTATTTTTTTCTGTATGCCTGTGCAGCTGTGCCACAGTGTTTATTTCATTGCTGTTCACCAGTGTTATTTGCACACAAATCATTTTAAGGAGGTGCTTGATGAAAACTTACATGGTAGCCCTTTAGGTGACCTCTCAGCGTGATCGGTGGAACGGGGGTCCAGCTTACTCTCAGAACAGTTGTATTCATTACCTCCACTGCAACATCCCGTGGTGCGGCGGTGGGAACTGAAGGACACATGGAGGGAGGTCACGCAACTCTACAGAGACTCACAAAGTCTTGTAACACGACAGTCAGGTGCAGGAAAATGACTGCACAGAAATGTCGGTGCAACTATTTTTTGATCGAGCTGGTACAATATAAGCAGGGGTTTAAATTTGAAAGCATAATGGGCCTAATTGTCTTTTAAAGGGAGGATAGGGGGGACACAAAAAAACAAAAACACTACATCATTTCTGCTCTACGTGATTGCTGGATATGATGGAAGCAAAGCAGACACTACAAGCAGCAGCATCATGCCTCGGTTTGTCTTTAAGCTGCGGAATGCCTCGTGATCTAATAAAGGTCGCACAGATTTTGAGAGAGAGGCGGTAGATATCACATCTCACAGCTC
This sequence comes from Hippocampus bargibanti, assembly GCF_051943395.1. NCBI lineage: Eukaryota > Metazoa > Chordata > Actinopteri > Syngnathiformes > Syngnathidae > Hippocampus > Hippocampus bargibanti. The sequence goes on from NC_142734.1 coordinate 30,889,965, forward strand.
AACAAAAGGTTATTTGCCACCTGCTGCATCTGAGGGTGGGAAAAGTTGCTACAGCACAGCTGCACAGGCAAACAGAAAAAAAATCTAATAAAAAAAGAACTTAACCTGACAAATTTTCCCGGAGACAATGCCGAAAGATGACTGAAGACGGGGCAAAAAAAAAAAAAAAAGTAAAAAAATTAACGCAATAATAAACAATGGAAGCAAGTTGAGTCTCCATTTAAGAAATATGATATTTAATAGTGGCAATAGTGTATGAATGAACACGGATGATGTCAAAAATTGTGCGATTGGTTGGCGACCGGTTCAGTGTGTCCCTCGCCTACTGTCCGCAGAGGCATGACACTGACCCTTGTGAGGATTAAGCAGTTCAGACTGTTATCGATAGATGTATAAACAAATTTATTGCTAGTAATGTTACTATAAATGGCCCCCTGGATGCAATTTGGAAACTGGTGGTTTAAGGGGCTAAAAATCAGTCTGTGTGTACAACATTTGATGATTACCTGTTGTTCAAACTTGTTGAATTAAATCGACAGGTCTTTTTTTCTGGTTAAATGCAATGCACTCATTAAAAATACAGTAAAGTCTCGTTTTATCGATATTCTCGGGAGTCGGAAAAAATATCGATATAACCGGACTATCGATATATCCGATCCTGCGGCATGTAAATTTTCTCTTGCGTTCATAGAAATAGTATCGTAATAAGCAGTACTATCGATATAACCAATATCGATATAACGAGACTTTACTGTACATCTACATATTATAAAATAACATAAGAAAAAAAAAAGCATGGTTATTATCTGCTAGGGAAATGCAGTGGTGTATGAGTGTGAAACCCTGTCTCCCAGCAGCATTTCTACAATAAAAAAAAAAATTTGCAATATTTGTATATTTGAATTATTTGCAATACTATTTGTATATTTGAAATATTCACTCACCATCTTCTCCAGAATAACCCGTAGCGATTTTAGGCTCCGGTCCCCAGCCGTGGCTGTTTCTGCTCTGTATTTTTATTTCGTACGGGACGAACGTTGACGTGTTTCTCACAACAAAGTAGTGTCTTTTGATCAGGTGTTCCGTCCAGGTATCGTCCACGGCGAGTTTCCTGTAGCTGACTTTGTACTCCAGACCTGGGGCATTGTGTTCGATGGGCAACAGTGGCTACACAACAAGATTTCTTAGCGTTGGGTGACGATCCACAACAAGAACATTTCTTAGCATTGGGTGATGATCCATGTACAATGGTACTTCTGCTTACGAAATTATATGTAGAATTTTGTACGCTGAGTGACATTTTCCATGAAAATGCCTTCATTTGTTCCAAGCCCCTTCAAAATTCAGACATAAAATTTTCTAAAAGCATAAAAATGTATCAAAATGTGGAACAAATCGATGTTACAATCAGAATATTGCACGACAAATGACAGTTGTGCACAACGTATAAAAAAAATCAAGTAGAAATAAAGACTAAAAATTATGGTCATTTAACTTTTAACTGCGTCCTCATTGTTTTTTGCTGTCTTTGGTCCATGTTCTTTCTCAGAAGGGACTTTTGCCTGGCGTTTTGAAAAGAAATGACATTATTTTTTGGGGGCTTTTAACAATCTTTCGAAAATGTCCAAGGCAAACATCGGCATAGTGACCCATCTGATGAAGAATCCCATGATTGTAACCTGTCTTTGAGAGTTTTGAAAGGCGCTTAGAAATTAAATGAATTATTCTAACACTTTTTCTGGGTGATTCACATTTACAGTGTTTCTGAAACTCAGACCTTTGACGAGCAGCCTATACTGTATTTTTACCTTTCCCATTGTGAAATTTATTTCATAATAAGAGTCAATATTTTCCTTTTGAGACACCTAGTAACTTGAAAACTCCGTAAATTGAGGTTCCACTGAACATGGAAATGTACCTTTTGTAAAATCCTACCTCCCAGCTGATGTCCATTTGATGAGGAAGGTGGCCCTCGATTTTAATGTTTTTTGGGTTCCTGTCAGGAGCTTTGAAAGATATTTGGGGAAAAAATACAACTATGATTCTTGGACACTGAGTAATGCACACACAGTCCTGTCATTGTTAAACTGCAACAAAATACTGTGGAGCAAACTTCTTTTGTAAGTTGAAAGGTATACTGTAACTGATGGCACAATTACACTGTGTGACCCAACTGTCCCCCACCTCCAAAGCAATTTAAAAAGAATCAGAGCAGAAAACAGACTCAAGTGAGGGATTGGGCGAATGAGTGAGTCTCACCAGCTGGGGGGGTTTTGTAGCGCTCAGTGGGCTCACTGGGGGGCCCAGGTCCAACAGCATTCACAGCGTACACTCTGAACTGGTAGTTAAGATGTCCGTGGAGTGCCAGCTCGGTTGTTGCCTGGTTACCGGGGACTTTGTGGAGCTCTTTCCACTTCCCTGGTTCCCATTGGCTCTCCTCGTACTCCACAATGAATTCTGTATTCATACAAGAGATCAGGTCGCTGCACATTTAATTATCACCACACACATACGCGCACACACATTTGAACTTCTGAAATCATATGCAGACATCCAGTTTATGATGAATTATCTTCATGAAGGCTCACTGTGATTTTTTAAAATGCTGATTTAATTTCATTAATTTGAACTAATTATATTAGATGATTACATTAAGATGATGCTTATTCAGTAAATTTGCCAGCCAAAAAAATGTATTTGGGACATTTCGATGTGCAAGTTGAACACTTTTAGTAAAACTAGATGAGTAGGCTCGGACCATGTGAAATATTTCAAAATGTGGACATATTTTTTGATTATTCCTAAAGAGGTTTGGAACCAATGAAAAAAGTTAACCCGTAATTCACGTCAATTTTGTCTTACCGATTACAGAACTATTATGATCACTGCCAGGCACCCAAGCTAAATGGATATGTCTCTGGTTCTCGAGTTCAGTTATCACCATATTTTGCGGGGCATCTGGAACATCTGCGATATAGAGAAACATCCAAGTCACGTGGACTTTTTCAACATAAATCACATGGGTAACACATTGCCCAAAACATTGTAAGGCACTAACAATTCTTGTAGGCAATAAAATAAAAAGTCAAACGGTCTGCTTTTTCTTCTGATAGTCAGTCGTACATATATACAGTGATACCTCAGCTGACGAACTTAATTGGTTCCCAGAAAATTTGTGAGAAAGAAACCATTAGAAATTAGAATAATCAGTTCGCAGGTCCCCATAAAACACAATTTTCTGCTAAATAAGCCTTAAACAACACACACAATTGACCTTATTTTATGTATAATAAATGTGCTCTGTCCGCCATATGAAATATATGCGAGTAAGAAACAGAAATAATGAATGCTCTCAGTGCAGGGACGCATGGCAAGGGAATATGTTTTGAATCTCGAATCAATAAATTCTTCCCATCCGTGGCCCATCACTATATACTTTGGATATGAAAGAGGTAGAAAGTATTCTTCATACGAGCACCTTACCAAGCACAGTAAGAAGGGATGTTCTATTGTCCCCATCCAGATGCGTTCTGGCCATGCATGTGTATATTCCCTCATCATTTAGGTTCACGTTTATGATCTGCAACATGCCATCACCCAGAAAGTACCTGAACAGAAAAGCCTTCGATGAGGTCCTTGCAACAATATACATGACCAGAACCGTTAAAAGGAAAAATGTTATTGAATCTGCAAACCTGGAATGTTCCTCTGCAGGAAATGTAATTTCCTCCCCATCTTTTATCCAAACCACCTGAAAGGAGTCGGCAAGACTTTTGTCATACTCGGCCTGACACACCAACTGGGCTGTGGTTCCGCTGATGACCTGCATGTCTTGAGGTCCATTTACAATGTGTGTAGGGTCTAGAAACACAAAGCCAGTGAGGAAACTGTCTGAGACCATGTGAATAAATTATTATTATATATTATATTATACATTCAGCCGTTCATCCATCAACCCATCTATTTGTTTTGTAGGTGAGCAGGTGTCTTGCACTGGCATTATCACAGAATAACTTATCTCGATAGCTCGATAGACAGACAGACAGACAGACAGACAGACAGACAGACAGACAGACAGAAAAACACTGACAAAATGGTGAAAAACTGTTCCGAAAAACGAATGCCATTGAAAATGGCTACTTCAATGAGTCAAAAATATACAATACATTTTTTTTCTTCGGGGTTGATTCACTGATTTTTATCATATGTTGACATGTTCATTGGTTATATGCTTCCACTGCAGAGCAAGATCAGATATTCCAAAATGAAAAAAAAAATGTGTGAAAACATTTGACCAGTGTAATTGCTTTGCGTACATTTACTTGACCATTTTTTTTATAATTGCTAGAAAAGTGAGTATACAAAATTTACACGTTGTCGTCTTCTCTTAAAAAAACAAATGCAGTCATGCACTTAATTCCATTCCAATTCTTGGTTCTTCCAATCGGAAATCAAGTCATCATCCACAGCAATACAAAATCTCCGGCTAATTTATTAATTCACCTCGACCATTACAACACTCATAAATTGGTTCATTTGTAATCATTTGTGTTCATTTGTGCTTGGCCCTTTCAGAGCTATCTTGTCAACTAATGCTTGTACAATTTTCTTATTTTGTTGTGCTACCTTTCACTGCCAGCACAGCCATGATAGAAGACTTGCCCTCGCTGTTATCGGCAACACAGACGTATTCGCCGCTGTCTTTCTTTTCCGCACTAGAGATTTGTAACGACCCGTTTTGAAGAGTAACAAATCTTTCTCCCTCAATGGTTTCTGGAGTCTCATCTTTGGCCCTAGGAGAGAGAAGAAATGCTTTCACATACAGTTGCTGCGACATATCTGACAACCAATTCCATTATACAGAGCTAAATTAAAAGCCATATTTCTAGTGTTCAAAATATCACATATTTCCTTCTGGGTGAATGGTTCCGACAGATACTGAATGTTTCTTAACGAAGGTTTTGCCATAAGAGTGGAGTACTATTTTCCGTACTACGAAGCATTTCAGGTGAGGCGCATCTGCAATGAATGAACAATTTTAAATGCATAGGGCAATATGATTAAGGCAATACAATACAATACAATACAATACAATACAATACAATACAATAAAATAAAATAGAGCATTATTTAAATCGAGCCTTCACAACTGCTGCAGCTCTGAGGTTACATTTGTTTTATGCTAATAATCACCACTTGGTGGCATAGGAACATCAACAGGGAACAACTCAATGGGGATTATAAACATAGTTACAGTCATTTTATATTAGCCTAATCGAATTATCGGCGATACTGTCTGCTTTTTGAGAAAATTGAATGTCTTTAGGTGCACCTAATTGGAAAAATATGCTCTTCTTCTTTTCCTTTCGGCTTTTCCCTTCAGGGGTCGTCATAGCAAATCAGTGTCCTCCATCTTCAGAGGTTTGATTTGCATGTTTGTTTTGGCCAAGCTTTTACTATGGATGCCCTTCCTGACACAACGCTCTGTATTTATCCGGGCTTGGGACCGGCACAAGATCGAAACCATCCTCTGCTATTTTGACGAGTCGTGATATGATGGTATTTTTTTCAAGGCCAAGACCAATCATAAGTAGCGAGCAAGCCAAAAAACATTTATTTGCTGTAAAGGACAATATGTTGGTGTCAATTTTTGCAATTATAAAACCAAACACTTGACTTCATATAAATTCATTTAAAAAATATGATTAAAGAATTGTTCAGATATAGAACATGTTCAAATTTTCAGTCTCAGAAAGTAAAAAAGTGTGAGTAAATGTAAAATTGTGTTATTGTTATTATTATAACAAAAATTATGAAGGAGCTACCAAGCTCTTTCTATGCATATCACATAACGCCTCCGGACAAGTTGTGTCCATAATTCGTAAAATCACTTCAAATGACTGCTACTGAGCGTATTTTACAAAGATTCCACAGCATACAGCTATATTTTACGTTTTAAGATTGAATATTCAGGAAGTCTTGTTTTCGAGTAGATGACGATGCCTGACGTGACGCCACGTCTGGAACGCCCCTGACCGAGAAAGCGACACACAATGCATTTTGGGTACTTAGTTTGGTCTGAAAACTTCGTGTTGATCCGTGTTGATGGCGAAATTAGAGGGAAAACACAATAAATAACGCGATGGTGAATCGTTGTGTGTTGCACCAAGACTATTATTTGATACGGGTTGGCACAAATTCCCAGCAGACAAATCAGCCCATTTCCAACAGAGTTCGGCACCATCTTGTGCATTTTCTGGGACGCTACATTGGAGTCCAGACGCCTAAAAATGATCCGGAAGAACTTCTATAATCGATACAAACATTTATGCTTTCCTCTTCAGAAATATTTGATCACTGGATGAGTAACAAGAAAGTATCTTCTCCGAATGTGAAGCGATTGTTTTGATTCGAGAGCAAGGCAAAGACGTCTTGGCGTGACGTCACAAACAAGGGGGCGGGACCTTCTGAAACTCGCCATCCCGAGGTCATTTTCAAGTAGTTTTGGGACACTTTAACTCATTTTTATTGGTGTTTTGCATGTGACTAAAATATCAGTCTGCGGGTATTTTAGATGCTATAAAACGTTTTTCTGATGTCAGTTAGGAAACAAAAAAAAAATGTGTTGGTTGTCCTTTAAATGAAATCTTATTTTCAACTGTAAATAATGGCGGAAATATGGTAATTGCAAAAAAACAACAACTCTTCATTAGAGCAGCTATGACATCAATATGTATGAATGTGCGTGAAGCACTCGATAATTTGTACAAACTCGATCAGTTGGGATAGGCACCCTAATGAGTACAAGGGGCATCATGAATAATCGATGGATAGGAATCTTGTTTTGTTCTATGTCATGTCACAATCGCTGTTATTCGTGATTTAAAGTTGCGCCTTTGTGACCTTTCGTCATATTAATATCCCAGTCAAGTTGGCCGCAGTTGGCAACAGCCACCACCGCCGTGTGTCACACGGTGCACTTAATTGGCAGTTCTCATGGTAATGTAATGGCTTTAGAATAGCGACGGTGAGGCAGTTATTTTGAGAACAAATTTTCTGTATGCCATCGTGCAATAATGTATAATGTCTTTTTATTTTATGTTGCTGCACGTTTAAATTGAACGAAGCCAATTCCTCAGTCTTTTATGAATCTCAATACATGTCAGTAAATTTTTCAAGTGGTTCATTCAAAGACAAAAACTCGTAAGACCAAAAAAATGTGTATTGGTCGGAAATAAGATCCCTTTTAAAGGAAATGCAGCAGCGCTTCAATGCTGATGAATAGAATCTCATTAGCCCCAATTTCGAGGATGGAAAAAAGATAATCTCATTAAACAGTGCGGCTTGAACACCTGAAGCTCTGTGGATTCAATAGTTGAATCACACGCTGCAGTTATACACGTTTTCTTTCCTCAGTCACACTGACTGAAGTGTTTATTTATGACTATGTCCACTGCCAGCCTCCAACCCCCTCCCAAAAAAAAAAGAAAAACACAGCACGACATGTCAGGTTTTTCCTGCATCATTTCTGTGAAATTGCTCACCAACAGTCCCGTGCTTCTTACCAAGAGATAGTGGGAGGTGGCGAGCCAAAAGCATTGCAGTTCATGGCCACGTCCTCGCCACGTATCACTGCGTACTCGTGGTGGTCTTCAGTCAGGATCAGAGGAGCCGTATCTTTAAGTGAATGGAAAATAAATACATATATGAAAGGTATTTTGGTGCTAGATGAAAAAGTGCACATACTGTAAAACCACCATCATTCTTTTTATGTTAATTTGGGGACCTTCAGTTAGCTTGTGGCAGCCTCCCCTTGTCTTTCGTTGTTTTTCCCAAGACCTACAATACGGTTAATTCTGAAGCATTTTACGTTCTGCGGGCACTTTCACCCCATGCACAGTAAGTGACCATCCACACCATAAAAGAGAAGCATACAATCTGAAGCTTTTCCTGTAAAAAGGGCTTTGTTGATACAGAGATGCAATGATATACAATTCTAAAAAGAGTGAAGGACAAAGTACTGTATGCCTATTTCAAAAGTGGGACCATCCAATTAATGTGAATAGATTAAACCACATAATTTAATATTTAAAAATAAAACAAGAACCACTCAAAGTGCAAACGTGATGAAAGCAAAGTGAAGGGCATCTTTGGAATAAAAATTGGAGTAAAAATGGAATAACATATTTTTTAAATAGCCTATGTCAAATTAGAGTAAATTTCGTGAGTCCTTAAATGCAAAAATGTAGCAAATGTGGCGCAAAAGCTTCATCATCTCAAAAAGGGAGATTGACCCCACATTGCGATATGACGCCTTGATGCGGGTGCGTGTGACACCAGGGAACATGTTGAGTGAGTGAGTGAGTGAGTGAGTGAGTGAGTGAGTGAGTGAGTGAGTGAGTGAGTGAGTTAGTTAGTTAGTTAGTTAGTTAGTTAGTTAGTTAGTTAGCTAGTTAGTTAGTTAGTTAGTTAGTTCGTTGTTCTTTTTATTATTATTTTTTGTAATCATACAATAATGTGTAATTTATGGACTGGTTATTTCATTTACTTGTTTGGTAACTAGTTAGTTCACTAGCTAGTAGGTTAGTTGCTTGGATGGTTATTCAATTAGTTAGTTAGTTAGTTAGTTAGTTAGTTAGTTAGTTAGTTAGTTAGTTAGTTAGTTAGTTGGTTGTTCTTTTTATTATTATTTTTTGTAATCATACAATAATGTGTAATTACACATCCATAACGATAGGTGTCCCCCTGTATTTATATGTACAGTAAAGTCTCGTTATATCGATATCGGTTATATCGATAGTACCGCTTATTACGATACTATTTTCATTTCCCTTGCACATTTCTAGTCTTTTTATGTATAATTAGTAACGTTTAGTACAATACCCGGTTATGACGATAATCCGGTTATTACGGTGCTCCTTTTCATCCCCCGCCGGCCATTTTTGTTGTTTATATCGATATATCCGTCGCGCCATTGGTCAACTTGGTCACGTGTCTTGTTACGTGAGCCGCCATCGGTCGCGCCATTGGTCGACTTGGTCACATGAGCCGCCATCGGTCGCGCTATTGGTCAACTTGGTCACGTGTCTTGGTTACGTGTCACGCCATCATTCGCGCCATTGGTCGACTTGGTCAGGTGACTTGGTTACGTGCCCAGCACCCGTGTAGCAGAGCCATTTTCATTTTCAGACGCTAGCTCGTGTGTAGCAGACGAGATTGAAGTGTTTGTGTTAAAAGGTAAAAATGGGAAGCAGAAGAAGATTGATGACTTTTTTAAATTGTATACATAATACAGTAAGATGTAAGCGTTGCAGTTTCCCTGTTGTGTTATGTACATGCCCACTGTACTGTATATGAATGCAATCGTTTTTTGCAACAATGTTTCTTGTTTTGTCTGCTGAAGCGCAATGATTTTGAAAATTATTAACATTCCATACTGTGTATTAAAGGACAGCCGATGTCACTTTTTATTCAAATGCAAATAAAAATGACTTCACGCCAAGACGTCTTGCATTGCTTGTGAATCCAAACAATGGCTTCAGATTCGGATAATATGCTTTCTTGTTACACATCCAGTTATTAATATGTTTCAAATACACTGTAGTTCTGAAGATTAAAGCATACATGTTTACAATCATTAAAGAATTATATGTGCCATTTTGAGGCAACATTAGGGGAACATCTCCCCCCAAAAAAGGGAGCTAATGGCCAGCTCCGTTTCTTATATGGCGCTTGGCTGCCCTCTTTTGGCGGCTTTTGTTTAATGCAGTTCGGCGCAGCATCGGATATATCGATAGTCCGGTTATATCGATATTTTTCGGACTCCCTTGGATATCGATATAACGAGACTTTACTGTATCATGTTTTTTTTCCATCACACGAGCAAGACCCCAAATATAACAACCAAATGTCACACATATTTAACATGCTTGATGATGGAAAATATTTGTCATTCTACTTTCAAGCTTCTACTCTCGTAGCCTACTCACTCATGACCATGATGTTTATGTTGCCCAGTACTGCGCCATGTCTGTTTGCTGCTTCACATTGGTATACACCACTGTCATCTGGCGTGGCATTGTGGAGCACCAGTGTGTCATCAAGCACTCGTTTGTTATTTAAGGGGTTGTCTGAAAAATAAATAATAAATCGTCTTAAAAAAATAATAACATAGCATCTCAACCCGACCTAATAACCATGTCCTTTTTTTAGTTCACTTTTACCTTCCATTTCCACACTAAACAGAGTACAGTAGAGTGCATCAATGTGGAAAAATAGAGTACGGACTCTTTCAAATTTGTCCCTCAAATTTGGTAGCTCTTGTCTTGAACAACGTTGAACGTTTTATCTCGATGTTGCGTCACGCTTTTTGAAGAGTCAATCTTGTTTCTTGAGTCTTAACCACCCGTCAGCAAAAGGTGCTCGCTTGTCATCTTCAACTCTGTGTTTGACAACAATGACTGATGCGCAATCAGATGCATGAAAGCATAACTTCCCATCACCTACCTTCAAAAATGTTTCCGTTTTTTCTCCACAGTATGTCTGGTTGCGGTTTCCCGCTGACCGAGCACTTGATGTGCACATCAGAGCCGATCAGAGTCAGCTGGCTCTGAGGCGGATCTGTCAGCCACTTCGGAGGCTCTGGGAGTTGTCGAAAAAAAAAACATATTTGTTTTGTGTTAAATCAACTGTCAACACGATGAGTTCAAACAAAAGAGCCTATGCATAATGAGCACCCGATGTTGACTAACCTTCTACGACGACATCAAAGTAGTGGACAGCCTGTCCAGCTGAGTTCTTGGCCAAGCACATGTATTTGCCCTCATCTCTTTCATCTATTGCAGCGATGGTCAACAATTTTCCAAAGTTGTCAAGTTTTGCTCGAGATGTAAGCACGTCTCCCATCTTCATCCATTCGATCTTTGGTGTGGGGCTGCAAAATGATAAGTGAAGATGTTAGGGGCAGTCACATGTGAGGCCAGATTTTATTGGGAACGCGATACTGATTCTTACTTTCCCCCTGGTACACACTCAAGTTCAAGTTCGGCTCCTTTCAAAAGCACTTTCTCTGTCTGGACACCAGAGGGCAGCAGAAGACTGGGTGTTCTCACGGGAGGACCTGCCACCACCAGAGTACCCCCACACATTTATATCAATGGTCAGTCATATCAGCAAAAAAATATTTAGAACTCCCCGCTGAACTGTTTCATATTTTGAAAAGAGGAACTATTATTTTTCTTGGTCTGAGAATAGAAGGGGGGCAGAAGGGGATCACTCACTTTGATCTTCTCCGTCAGCAAATTCATCCTTTGGGGTCCCTGCAAAGAAAATGAAACATTATAAGGAGAATATACAGTAGTTTTAGCAGCTATTACAATTAAATATTCTGACACCGCACAGACTAAAGACCAAACGAGACAAGACCCGTTTTGGTATGTATTTGAAAAATATGTAAACTAGGCAATTAAAATAGTACCAACTTTCCAAGAAAGGAAAAGAAAAACTCAAGATGTCTCATGTTCAAAGACTTTCTCAGTGTGATTTGTTTTTTTTTTTCCTGCTTCATTTTCAGAGATGTCTCATCCAGTAGTGTTTGATGGAATGCCAATACACCTACATGGCTTGACCTCAACTGCCATAGCAGGTTTCTGGACGATTGTGCGTATGCGTAGAAAGTCAGCAAAGCAGCAGTAGTCCTGACGACTGTCTTTCTGTAAGGCATGAGAGAAGTACAGGCTGCCATCAGTGCCCAGGGAAACCCTCTCATCTTGCTCAATGTGCTGCAGACCTGCAAAAAAAGTGCATGGTTTTCTTAGCGACATAATACCGGAGCCCAATAACAAAAGTAGACATATGCAAACCATTATGGAATGATCAACAATTATATTTTGGCAATTTCACAGTTTCATTCTCTTCTTCTTCAACCCTCCATCATTCGTCCATCCATTTTCTCATCCCCTTATCTTCACAAAGGTCGTGGGAGGTGCTGGATCCTATCCCAGCTGTCTTCAGGGAGTAGGCAGGGGACACCCTGAACCAGTTGCCAGCCAATTAGGCAAGACATACATTGACGAACAACCATTTGCGTTCACAATCACACTGAGGGAGGAGTCAGGATGTTCTATTCGCCTGCCATGCATGTTTTTGAAATGTGGTGATAAACCAGAGTACCCAGAGAAAACCCACACAGGCACGGGGAACACACACAAACTCCACATAGGGAAGCTCGAACCCTGCACCTCTGCACTGTGAGGCCAACCAGGTGACCATTCTGCCAAATCATTTGTTGCTCAGAGCTTTCACATAATTAGTTCATGAAACCAATGTCAATAAATCCACTTTGGAACAAAATGTACGAGTAATAATCAAATGCTACAACTATCTCGCAACAACGAATATAATTGTTGATTCAGAATTCTGATGAATAGTTTTATTTGCAAACCTCATGATTTTTTTTTTTATTTGCATTTGGTGAATCTGCAAACACGTTTCTGCATTTAATGATACAACCATGAAATTGATTGCCGTTTACCATTATGCAGTGATAGCTTAAATGTCAAACATCGTAATTGTTGGTTGCTGTCGGTGTAGAGGTGCACATCATAATTCGCTAATGGGAGTGAAATGTGTACAAAACAATGTGTGCGGTGATTCTTTTGTCTCTGCTGCCTCAAAAATCTGAATATTAGAACAAGAGGTATTTATTACTTGTAAAAAAATTAGATGGGGTGTTCAATTTTTAGATTGGTACCTTGGACAATGTAGTTTGAAACAATTGACTTCAATGAAAAGTGTTCTTGAATGGAACCAGTGAACTCTGATTGCACGTGTGCTGGTTTGCGCAGCCCTATTATTTATGTCACGGGTCACTGAAGCTTCATTTACAGTCTCATTTAAAGTGTAGCCTTAAGTCATTGCTTAAGTCAATTCACAAAGCAAACACATAAAACACTTTGAGCGCAGAGTTATGTTCCGTGGCACTTGGGAGAACTGAGCATCTATTCTTGGGTCGTATATAAAAGAAAAGCACAGCGAGCACTTCTTTTGAGCTTTGACTTTCTGTCATCTGTTTGAGGGCGCCTCGAGAGGCAGACACTCAGCTCACTACACTTGGGGGAAAAACAGAAATCACCTTTTGCTCAACAAATTCCTTTGTTTTGCCAAAGGTTGTAAAGCGGGCGCAATCTTTAAACTCAGGTGTGTATCTTCCTTTTGTGTGGATGTGTGTGTGTGTGTGTGTGTGTGTGTGTGTGTGTGTGTGTGTGTGTGTGTGTGTGTGTGTGTGTGTGTGTGTGTGTGTGTGTGTGTGTGTGTGTGTGTGTGTGTTCTTCCAGCGTTTCTGGGTGAATACATGTATTTATTATTTGAAGGAATATGCTTGACGCTAATTTTCCGGGAGCATGTCAATGGGATTTACTATTGCTTTAAGCATTAGCTCTGGCAATGTTTTTAAAATTAAACATGACCAGTATTTAAACATACAGTGTTTGAAATGCTTTTTGTTGTGAGTATTTACAGTCAAGTCCAACTAGTGCGACATTGAAGAGTTTAAATCAAACTCAGGGGATGGAGAATCACAACATACAGTACAATATCAAATGCTTGGCCCACAAGCAACATAGTGCATGCAAGCTAGCTTTACTAGGTTGCTAACTTGCGCACATCACACAATTCTGCATATTAACGGTATTATTTCTTTGATTATAATATTTTCTTAGAAATTAAGAATGGCTCATTAAAGTGTGATACATTTTCCAGCTTTCCTGAAATCAAAAGTACTGATCAACAGCGAACCATTTTGGTCAATTCAATGCTTCCAACTTTGAATGAACAGTATCCAATGCACACAAAAAGATTATTTAAGGCATGCTTAGATTCTTTGGGGTGGATGACCCCTATGAACCACAACAGAAATTGTGAGCAGTTGGCTCCTGCTCTCCAGGCCAACATCCCACATACAAACTAGAGCATCTTGTAAAATGTCTTTCCAGAAGACAATAAACCATTATAGCTGCAAATGAAACACCAACGCCACATTTTCTTCCAATTTCACTTTCGAGATGGTTCACGGTCAAGGTTCCCCACTGCTTTTGTCACATTGGTGTACTCTTAACCAAACAAAGTTCACAATTCAAGCATCAGATTGGGCACTTCCTGAATCAACTACATTTGACTGGATTGATTTCAGATTTTGAGAGAAAGGTCGCAATCCTATCCAATGAAAATATTTCCCAGCAGTTACAATATATGAGGGTCCTATTGTGAATTATGACAACAATACAACCGTTATTTTACGCATGCGTGTGTGTATGTGTGTGTTTGTGTGACGTGCAAAACACAAATGTGTTTTGCATGTCCAACCAACACGTGCCTTCATTCATTCTTCCTCATATCCTATACAAGGGTACAAGGGTATATCAGATATTTTACTCACAAATGGACATTGGCGGTCCATTTAATGGGCTAATTTGTGTGTATTGGATTGGATTTACCTTTATTTGTCTCGCAGTGGAGAAATTTACATTTAACAGCAGGAAATGTGTCACATCCAGTTGATGTACAACTGCATTGTACCGTGCTGAGAGCCCCACCAGCCACCACCTCAATTGAGGTCACCCAAATCCTAAACATTTACCAACACAATAATCCACACGGATAAATACTTCCCTGGCAATGTCAATCAAAATTGGACAATCCTAACCTTTCTAAAGACAGAATTTTTGATATAGATCATCATTGCATTGTGTAAAAGGTCACCCTGTTGTGGCTGATCAGTGTAAATGACAAACACAATTGTAAGCTTACCAATGGACATCCAGTGGATCTTTCTTGGGGGGACGCCTTCCGGAGGGTTACATTGCAGAACAAAAGGCTCTCCCTCTTCAACAACGAGTGTTTCAATATTCTCCTTTGGAAATTTTGGCATACCTAAGTAAAAGGGAAAAGAAATAAATACCAAAAAGAATACTTGATCATGACAGGCATTTGTCTAAAATTGTGAATTACAGTGATGGTGAATGTTACTTACTAGGTACAATCAGTTCAATTGTCTCCGTCATGGCGGTTCCCAGCTTGTTCGAAGCATAGCATCGATATTTACCCTGAAATCGGGCGAGGCTTTTGTTTTGAAGCATAAATGTACCATCTGTGGCAAGTTGGTCACGTCTTATTGTTGCAGGGTGGGGAGGGATGAAGTCGAGGTCATCTTTGGTCCATCTGTATCTACAAAAGGCATCACGGTGATTGCAAAGTCCTTCCATTTGATTGAAAATGACAAAAACCGTGGTACTGTAATGGACACAATTTTGCACACCATATGTCAGTGAATGAGGTAATATAAGCATACAATATTGTCACTTACTGTGGGGGAGGGTTTCCCTTTGCTTCACACCTGATAGTCACGGTGTTGTCAAAAGGAAGGGCAATTATGGGCCCTGTAGTGTGATATACAATAGTAGGAAGCTGTTCCACTGTCGATAGAAGACAGAAACATTCCATGTAAACACAAGCAATACAAAGCAAAAACAACTTTAGTATCGATTCCCAATCTAATGGTCTTACCAACAAAATAAACCTTCTAAGGTGAGGCCAGGACAAGTGGCTGCCTCGGTTATGGGCTCGATTTGTTTTTCTAATTTCTGTGATGGCGTGACAAGTTCTTCTGTCTGTCTTCTATATACATGGCCAATAAAGATAATTCTGATAAATGTAATAAAATGCTTGACATGGACAGAAACACAGAGTCCATGTCCGGTTCTGGCTTTCCTGTGTGCAGTGTGCATGTTCTCCATGTACCTGTGCGGGTTTTCTCCGGGTACTTCGGTTTCTTCCTACATTCCAAAAACATGCCGGGCAGGTTTATGGAATGCTGTCAAATTATATATTTTTTTTTTGCCACGGGACACAATGTATTTACAGTTTCCTCTCGGGGGCCGTTATAAATTTCGGGAAACCATTAGAACGTTTCATCTCCTCCACATATTACATACAGAATGCACGACAAATTAATGAATAATTAGTTTTCAAATCTGAAGTCAAGAATAATTACAGATATTTTGGGTTACATAGCACAATTTGAAATTTTGGTTTGACCTTTTGTAAGCATCATGGAACTTGACATGCTTGATTTGCTTTCGCGGGCTGAATAAAATGATGTGGCGGACCAGATTTGGCCCCCGTGCTTTGAACTGTACTGAGGTGTGAGTGTGAGCAAGATGGTTGTTCGTCTGTATGCGGCCTCCACCTAATGTTCGAAGCCAGTTGGGCGAGGCTCCAGCACCCCACTTGCAGATCGGAAAATAGATGAATACATGGCAACAGATGTGGTGAACCAGTTGAGTTTAGCGATTACAAGTTTTGGCCCAACCACCAGAGGCTCAGAAAGATACCGATACAGACTTTGTCTAGCAATGATTTAGTCAACCCAATTTGGAAAAAAACACAACAACTCAAGTTTCTAATATAGGGTGATTCAAATTACACAATTTAGCTGTGAGCACCCTGGACAGATTAGATTAACACGACAGCACATTTTTTACATCATCAAGTGACTGTATGGAATAAATAAAGGCACATTTCCCCGTTGTGGAACTATTTAAGGCTTTCTGATCTTATCATAATACATATTTCAGAATTTAAGCTGCAAATGTAGGTCAGCGCTTCAGATGCCACCCAGTCCACCAAGGAGGGCCTCTTTGGCCCTTATGGCCCACCAAGGACGCATCTAATGAATTTCTAATACCGATGGCAAGCTGATCTCTAATGACTCGCTTTACCTTCAGGAGGGATATTGAGGTCTGTGGCCTCGGTGCTCAGAGCCAGCAGCAGGACAATCTGGAGGCTCCCTGCCAGCCTCATCACCCTGCGCTGGTCAGTGGACACAGAGGAGTTGCGGAATAGGTGTCGAGGAAGATCAATTGGCAATCTTTCTAAGGCACAGCAGACCTGCAGGGCGACATTTAAAAATATGGTCATGGTATGTCTAATTCATTTAGAGGAGAAAAAAGTATGATAATGGAATCGAAAGTGTCCTCAAATGCCGAACTGAGTGACCCTCCCAGATGAACAGTCACTTCTCCGTAAATGGACAAGGTGGCAGTGTTTAAAATTGGATCTATAAAGAGCAATTTATGCAAAATGGCTAGGTGCCAGGGAAAACAAAAGAAAAACATCGATAAGACTTAAATGCCATAAAAATTTTAATCAAGTCACACTGCTTCTCGGGGCTTTTTACTGCGAAATCCTATTAAAGACCTATTCTGGTTTCTTTAGACAGTTGATGTTTTTTTTTCAAATAAGCTTTCCCTCAGGGAAATAATGATGTGTTTTATTTATGTGTGTTTGGAGAAATTAAAGATGGATTAGCTGTAAGGAGTCGATGCTGTACTCCGTTTCAGAACAGACGAAAAACTGAACAAAAGCACAAATCAGTGTGAGAGAAATATCAGATTTTAATTTGTAACTTGAAAAGAAATGATCAGAGAGTACATGCTTTCCAAGACTTTGAGGCCGCTAACGGCACAATAAAAAAAAACAGAGTGGTCAATTTTCATCCGGCCTGCAGCCTCTCATAAAATCAATAACGTCTGCCCTGCATGTATAATTAATATTTTGGGCAGTAGCACTGTTACCTCAGTGTACTAAATGCTCCCCTCTGGAGGCTCACTTAGGAACAGCGAATTCGTATATGAGTAATTGACTGAACGAGCCCCCTCAATTTTCTAAAATGGCAATAATCTATATTTAAAAAAAATCCAAAATGGCGACAATCAACATAAAAACAGTTACTTCTGTTCAACTGTTACAAAAAAGTATGTTAAAAAAGTGAAGTTAAGTGAATATTCAATTTTAATTTTCAATGACAAAACAATTTTGATACGCATGTTTCAAATGAACCAAACACATGCTTAATATAGCTGAAAATTAAAATGAAAAAGCAAATGTGAAACAAAAAAGGGCTAATTAAAATGTATTTAAATTTATTGCTGTTATATGTAACAAACGTCCACCAAGGTAGCCTCCCCTATTTTCCAATTTTATGAATATGCACCAAAATTGAATGAATTCATTATAGGTCCACAAGTGCCACCATTTGTAACAAGGTTCCACAGAAACTAGGTCGGTTGTTTTCATGTAATCCTGCAAACTCGGGACTTCAATGGCACCATTCAAACTGAAGCTGCTTTGCAAGCTTGATGAAGAGAAAGGGATGTTTAAGAAAAGGGGGTATGACTTAGGTCACCATAGTTACTCCTGAATGTCAATTTTTAAAGTTATTTTCCGCATTCTGAGGCGCACCTAAAAGCCTTCATTTTTTTCAAAAGCCCTATGTATAGGATGAACTGAAAAAGTGAGCTTAATGTGTTTCTTTGGTTTCTTTACAGTTGAACAAGTTCGATGATATTGTGACTATGGACATTAATACAAGAACAACATTGAGTGAACAACATTGAGTTATTATGATATTGCTTTAGAGTTATTATTTGAGTTGTTATTGTTAATCCTTTGCACTATTACAAATGCTAGTATATTGTCATTGAACTAACATTTAATTTAGAGTAACAGCATCAGAATGTTTTTCACATGTTTACTGAATGGAGGAAAAGTTCCCATCCACTATGTGACATACATGTTGCATTATATGTTTTACATCGCTGTTGTTAATGGATAAACTGTGACACAAAAACACAAATACTTTACCTCGGGCAAAATCATTAAACAGTTGTTTATTAATTTCGGGAGTGAATGGAGTTGTCAGAAAGTGGCTTGTAGATGGAAAATGTTTTAAAATACATGTATGTCATTCACTGAAGGTGCGGCTTATAATACCTTATAATGTCTTACACCGCGGAATATACTGTACATCCATTCATTTTATACAGGGTCAGGTCATGGGGGCAGCAGCTTTAGCAGTTAAGCCCACACGTCCCTCTCCCCAGCCACTTCTCGCTTTTCCCAAGGAATCCCGAGATGATCCCTGGGCAGTTGGGAGACATAGTGTCTCCATGCATGTCCTGGGTCATCCCCAGGGCCTCCTGCTAGTGCCCGAAACTCCTCACCAGGGAGGTGTCCAGTAGGCATGCTAATCAGAGGCCCGAGCCACTTCATCTGACTCCTCTGGAGAAGCGACTGGATTTTGTGCCCCTCTCAGATCTAAGGGAGAACCTGCGCAGAAAACTAATTTGGCCCGCTTCTATCCAAGATCTCGTACTTAAAGATTTTTAAGTTAGTCAAACAAAATACAACAAATTCAGATAAACTTTTGAACATGTGGATCGCTATCACATGTCCTTCATGTGTCAGACCTAATTGAGAGCACCGTATTTTCCGTAGTATAAGGCGCACCAGATTATAAGGCGCACCTTCAATGAATGACATATTTTAAAATGTTTTCCATATATAAGGCTTATAAAGCGCATTTGGAAAAAACCTGAAAGTGTTATGGTGCGGAAAATACTGTATTTTTCCTCAGCCCTCACCTCTCGTCGGGAGTTCTTGTAAGCATGGCCTGAATGAATGCAAAACAACTCCAGTGAACACCATCCAGTGATCATCACATGTACCAGTTCTTGTTATGATGTTAAAAAAGGGAACACAACACTGCCGCAGATGACCCTATTGCCTATTCCCTTCCCCCGGCAGCCTGTCTGGTGGCATGGCATGCTAACAGTAAACCCAAATGGCACAAAGGCTGAGCCGCTTGTCTGCCACGTCCAAGTATCAGACTATAAATTGGCTTAAGCCCACCGGCGTTTCACGGATTAGTTCTCGCAGCATCTAAGACTGCTGCGGCATCCTTGGCAGTGCCAAATGGCTTCGCCCCGCAGCTTATCCCGCTATCAGAAGAATGAAGGCTGGGATGTCTGACAATAACCGAGCACGACTTGCAAAGTTGCGAGTGAGCATGTGTTACCCCCTTCTTAGCCATGTGGGGTAATGTGGTAATTGGTGTTGACTGGATTCAAGATTAAGCTACTGGAATTTAGAATCAATTAAACAAATTGACAAAGTATTAAAAACTAAACAGACCTTCCTTTGGATTAAGTAGTAACGCTGACTTGATGTATCTTCCGACTAGTGACGTGCAGTCAGGGGAGGCAGGTGAGGCCATGCCTCACCTGTCATCATGGAAATATCAAATTAAAAAATAATTAAACAGTTATATTTATTTAGTGATATGTACTTTATAGTTCTTTTCCATTTAACTTCACCATTTTTGGATTTTTTTTTCAAAATCGCTGAATGTTCACATTTACCGTTAAAAATCCTAAGTAGAGAGGAGCGGTGAGGCAGCAGCCGGCTGAGCCTCACCATCGATTGCGCAATGACTATTCTAACTGTGCTGGCTTGCTCTGCAGTGAGACCGCATTGCTGCCCCTCTGCATATCGCTATTAAAGTGTTCAAACACTTTTAGTATATGAACTAAGTTTCTAGTTTAGCTGGTGTATATAATGTAGAGTTACTTTACATTATAAACACTGTACTACAGTGTTTATTTTATGTTATTTTTATCAAAACTGTGTGCATAGGTGAGGCACACAGTTCTCCTGCCTTTTGACAGGGGGCGCTGGTGATTACAGATTATTCTTGCGCCACCTCGGCTGCAGAATAATAGAATTAGTGAGAGCAAGCTACAGTAAACAGTTAGCAAATTAAGTGCAACCATTCAGTCATTTTTTCGTGTTGCTTGGCCTTATTTTCAGAATGGAGGATTACATATCTAAATTGAAAGAAATAGAGAGACTTTTAAAACTGAAGAAAGATAAGGAAGGCTTCTACAAAGAAGTTATTGATGCCTTTCTTCAGAAGGAGCGGCGTATGGACTTCATTTATAAGTAAAGGTAAAACGATAATCACGTTTTTTTATTCTTTTTTATATGCTACAGTTTATATAAAGAATTCTGACATGACATTTTAAACAAAACACGTTAACGGTTGCCAATTAAATGGTGAATAAGCTACTCTGTAGAGTTCATATGTTTGTAAATCTGACTGTGATGACGTCTGTGCCTCACCAGCCATGAACCTTACCGCACGTCACTGCTTCCGGCATAGTAAACACACATTTTCTCACTGGAATGAAATGGTAAATTTATTTCATTTTTCACAATCTTATAATTCAGGGTGACACGCGCACCCACCGCAGCTCTGGAATGAGACACGGGGCAATCGTAAAAGATGTGCTTTCGTGCCAGAAGAGCCAACCGGGTAGGAACTGAAAGGCCTTGGTCAGAGACGGGGGGGCATAAGAGGTGTGGCCTTCTTTTGACATGTGCGTCAATAAATCCCAACCACACAACATCGACCAGCAGCAGGCACATAACATCCATGTGAACATATCCATAAAGAAAATAATTATTAGTTATTAAATGTGAGAGTCTGTCAACCTGCAGAAAAGCAATCTTCAATCTTGTTGCTATAAAGTGAAATCAAAGCATTTCCTTCGGCGCCATCGAGCACCTGTACCTATGGCAGACATAGGGATCATGTTCCTTAAGCCAAGGCAAGAAAAGTAGTTGTGACTGCTCTACGACAACAATGTATCACCGTTAACACACATCGTGATTCAAAAATGTAAATACCAGCCACTTGCCTCAGAAAGTTTCCTTGGGCAAAATAAAACAGTTTGAAATGGAAACAATGCGAAAAATGTTGCGTGCAAACAAACTTTTGAAGAAGTACTTACGAATTCTGGTGTCATTCTACATCCTCAAGTGCACAAGGGAGGGGATCGTTCCAACTCGTCTCACACAACCAACACCTCTGACATGTCGGTCCTGTTCCAGCTCAGGCTTGCCTCCCCTTGAACACGCCCCTGCACTCAAGCGCCCGAAAGGGGTGACAGGAGAGTCGCTCAAGTGACATATGTCGCCAAAGCCTCAGCTTGGCATAAGAGGCTCTTTAAGCCCGTAACAATGACTGGGACAAAGCCTGCACTATGGGGGGCATGTCAGGAGCATGAAAGAGGAAGTACAAGCATGTCTCGCTCTTTTCCTTTTATTTTTCTTATTTTATGGAAATCCCTCCATCACGCCTTCCGCAAACCATACACGCCCATTTACACTGCACTCATGATTTCTATTCAATGTGTCTGAGGCTTTTTAAAGATCAGAGCTTTTGTCTAGGGAAGTGTCTTTGCCTTGACTTGCTCCAGGCTACCCGTACAGTAAAATGGGAGGAGACACTTGAAAAAGAAATGCTGTTGTTGTTTTCCTTTTTTGCTTTCTTGTAGTTTGTCTTCCTAATATTTTTCTGTGGCCTTAAAGCATTAAAAAAATAAATCCCAAAGTTTGAACCAAAAACTTCACCCAAACAGAGAGAGAATTGTTAAGACCAGCAGTACCTCTATCTCGAAATCTAAACACACTGTTCTGCGGTGATGATCAAAACAAATCATTATTGAGATCTATTGTATTTGCAACAACGTGACTCAACTGTCAACACTTTTATCAGCTGTCGCTCTCGGCCATAAAATGCTTCACATTTGATGATCACACTAGCATGATCCAATATTGACAAGTCAGTTAAAAACAATAAAACATGCTGTCTCCATCACACAAGTAGGGCTAATAGTCGCAGTCGACAGCTTTACACCTAGATCATTCTTGTAAACATCACAACACAGAGTCACAGAGAAATTTTGAGAAATTACAAATCATACACCCTTGTTCAGTTATCAACATGACTACTAGCAATGATCCTCGACTATTTTGTCACTGCATCACACGCCAACACCCACTGTCACTGGGGGGAGTACATTAGTTGGGCGAATATTCTTTGTCATTCCTTACCACTGTCATTCTTTCAGAATAACAAATGTTGCTAAGAGCAACAACAAAAATAGTCAACGCAAGCATCAATTACACAAATCTGTTGAAGCTGGCTCAAAAGAAAGATGAATAAAGGCCTGCGTGATGATGGTTGCTGATATCGCATAATGACCACTTCAAAAACAAAACGGAATGGGTTTTCAGGAAATTTTTGGATTGAACCTCCAAAGTACAACTGGAATACTTTCAAATGGTATACCAATTGTAAACTACCCAAGAGATCTATCTAATATGGAGGCCACATTATCTGTGAGGCTTATTCCTTGTCAGTGCATTCCTATGCGTCTTGTTTGCGCACCTCAACAAGCCAGTAATCATGTGTGGAATTCAAACAAACAACTCCCACTGACACATATCAAAACCTGCACTTCCAGTGTCAAGCACGGGTCCCCATGCAGCGGTCCGCGGACTGCTACCAACCCTCGGCTTGTTTGGGACTGGGCTGCACAGGGAAAGACTGGCGTGCGAGAAGAAAAATTTATCCTTTGGGCTTGACGTTGGAAATAAGCATCCCGCCAATGAATAAGAGAAGAAGCAGGCAACAGAAAGTTATCTTTGCAAATTAACCAAACACGTAGGGTAGCTATACACACAGCTAGCTGCTGGGCATCCATGACTTCCGAAGATAAAGCTATTTTGACAAGAGAAGTTCCTCCCCAAGCGACGTGGTGTTGTGCGTGCCATGTCATTAAAAAACAAGACAGGAACCCCTTTAAATTGCTTGAACTAGTAGCAAAAAACTTTACAGTAACGAACGTTTACCTTATCGAACATATTTCGAATTCCTAAATGGGCCATTTCTTAATTATTTCTCTTTGTTATGCTATTTTACTTTACATTCCTTGTGCTGTAGAATAATAACACTGAAAAGAATGAGTGTGAATTAAATGTGGAATGACACCGCAATTCTCTTTGTTTACAAATAAAAACTAAGCATGTACTTGTCTCAACCTGTAAGCGACACAAAAATTTTGATTTGATTTTACTCAGTTAAGAGTGCAGTTTCCCCAACATATATGGAATAATGCCAGAATTAAAAAAAGATCTCTCAATGCATCATTATTGCTTCTTTTTAATACACAAGGGAGAAATGAACATGTAATTATTTGTAGTTCCTTCTTTTCCACACACAGGTTGGAATGAGTTGCCATAAACAGCATACTAGCACACAATAACACCCTTACACCCTTTTATTAAAGATTCTTAAGATCTTTTAAAGCTTTTTATTTTCTGTACAAAGTTGTATCTTAGGTAGATGACAGACAGACAGACTGACTGACAGACAGATAGACAGACCGACAGACAAACAGTTAGATAGATCGACATACGAATATGAATCTGTAAATACATAAAAATGATACTCTTTTCAATACACATCACCCACGGTTTGAGTGACCCAAAAATAGGAGCTACTGGTTGTTGTCTGTGTGAGAAACGTCGCAGGGTGGCTTTTAGGAGCCTCTTCACTCTTCACAGAGAAGAGACAATGTGGAGACAAGCTGTCGCGCTCAACTTCCTTCTTTCAAATACCAGCAACCTCACACCTTCTTGTCAGCGCTCAACATTGTTCACCACTGATCCAGAGAATTCAACTTGCAAGCGGCGCATTGCTCCAAAGTAGTAACTAAGCAGATAATTATGTCGCTCTGGGGATCATCTCAAAGGCCTTGAGTGGTATTTAGTTGGCTTGGTGGAGCAGTTGAATGTGAGGAAAGAAAATAAAACACTCAAGTGAAGACATCTCTCACTAGATGGAGCACAATGACTCCATGCTCCGTTGTGTTTACATTTTCAGCAAGAACAACTTCCTTACTTAATGTTCAGCTGGCAGAAGATTTATTATTGTAGTGCTGCTACTTGATGTGTTCCTATTTCCGGTGTTGTGCAAGATATGCCTCGGTTAGATAATGGAGGTGTCAATTAATGTTAACACTTGCAGACATTCTACACGAAGAGCGTGGAGACAACCCCCTCCTTCCGACACCCTCAATACATTTCAACGGGCAACACTTCAATGCGGATTTTTGCTATTCACGGTCAGACCCCCATCGACGGATGCAACGAGCATTGCATGTCTGATGAAAAATCGATAACAGTTATGATATACAGAAATCAGTTAATTAGCACGATTGTGAGTGATGGCGATACACTGCATAGAAATATGACTTGTTAATGAATTGACTCTTGAGGATTCTGGTGATTGTGTGGAGCTGATTGATGGCTGTTAACATCAGTCTTGAGGAAACAGAGGTAAAGCAATGTGCAAAGCTAAGTTTTGTTTGGCACAAACAAAAACCCAACCTGCAAAAACAAAGCCAGTGAACGATCCTTCAGCATATTAAAGACGCGATCTGATGACAGGCCATATAGTATAACTACTTTTACGCACACGGTGACGACTTGTGATAAATGTGACTTTGTGATGTTGAGAAAGAGCAGCTGCTCGTCGCTCCTGTGGATTAACATTCATTTCCATAGGGCTCGGATTACAGAAAGTAAGGAAAGTTCATTTCACCTGCCCGGTCTTGTTGCAAATGCACACTGTGAACACTCACCCTGCATTTTAAACACAGAAAATGTGAATGTCAATTGAGATACACAAAGAATTTCCTGTCAATGAGGTTTTTTTTTTTCAGAAATCATGCAGGTGCAACCGACACAAAGGGATCAATAGAAATTCATGCACTGTTGCATATGTTTGCCTTTGTGTGTGTGTGTGCGTGTGCGTGTGTGTGCGCGTGTGTGTGTGTGTGTGTGTGTGTGTGCGTGTGTGTGTGTGTGTGTGTGTGTGTGTTTATGTCTGTGACGAATATGATGCATTAAAAAAAATCAATTTATGTATCGACCCATCCAAAGAGTGAAAGACATACTGCGTTTTCTGTTCTTATCTAATCATCTCTGTGATAAGAATCTGGCATAAACACAAATAATCAATATATGCCACGATGAGCTTAAGTAATGAAACGGCTGCTGCAACACTTTGAGAAAACAAGACAATGAGTCATATCAGGAGATCGCCCACGCTTGCAGCTTTGAACCGATGCCAAAATACTCTTGCGACTCTGAGCACGACAAGCCATTCTGTGATGACCGTCAAACTTCTCATTGATCAACTTTCTCAAGCAACGTTATTGTATTTGAAATAATACCTTACCAATGTTTTACGAATGTTTCAACTGTCACCGTGATAATACCACAAATAATTACACAGGCTTTGTTGTACTACAAACGATCAGTCATCCTTTCGTCTTATCACATAGTGACAGCTCCAATTCTCGATAAATCCAGATTTTATTGTCTCAAATTATTTTGGAGCAGCGACGTGGTTTTATTTGTTTTCGTCTGTTCCTTTTCTGATTCAGTGCAATATTTTGCCACAAAGTGCTTTCATAGGTCAGGGTGACATGGTGGCTTGCTACGGGCTTCTTCAGTCACGGCATTCTAATGTAAGGATGGAAAAATGAAAGGTGATCAAGGTTTGCAGTCCTTGGCTTTCAAAAAGTGGAGTTCACTACAATCTCAGCAAAAAGCTGCCTCTTCTGTAGTTATTTTTGAAAAAAGCAGTCAAAACCAGTTTGTTGGAGCTTTTTACTAAAAAGTGCTCATTTTGATTTTAACCACATGCAACCACTTTGTGAATCGTTTCCTGTGAAAAGTGTTTTATACATTTCATCAACTTACTTAACGGAAGCAGCACAGCTGCTCTGCCATTTATAAGACAACCGACTGACTGGGGTGGCGATGCTGTACAAAATTGCTGCATTTTCCGCCACCGAAATGCATTATGTTTCAATTTTCTTAAAAGCTGATCGTCCACCTTGTGTATGCCTTCTGATTTCTTGGACAAAGTACTTTAAATGTTTTTTTAAGTGCTTTGTCTATGACTGGGTGGTTTGGGAGAGTTCAATATGAATAATGCTGCATTGTATTGTATTGTATTGTATTCCCCATTAGTGTTGCTTCATCTATTCTAGTGGATGTATAATGCATTCACACCCACTTTTGTGGCTTTTATTATTTTCTAATGTTGTGCACCCCGTATGTAAAAACATTTTAAAATTGGCCATTCATTGAAGGTGCACCGTATACTTCAAAGAGCCTGATAGTGCGGAAAACATGGAAATTGCTGTAGGTGAATTTGCTTGCTTACTTAACAATACCTCCAAGGAGATTTTCTTCCTGTTTCTCATGCTCGTTCTTTCTTTTCAAAGTCATTCCTTTTGTGATAGTTAGTTTCACATCAGGCTAATTAGTTAATGCGCGCTTTTATGATAAACGACTACTGCACTGGCATCAAATAAGATATCAATATTGCTGCAGGTTGGGTTTTTAAGGTTACTACCTTAAAAAAGGAATTGAATATTATGTTGTATTGCTAAATGTAAAAATGTTTTTTTCTTTTCAGATGATTCCTAGACACAATTACGTGATTCATGAGATTAATACGACAAATTACAAAAACGGCATTATGATGGTAAATCAAGCTGAAGCACTTTATTAGCTGTTTGAATAAGATGATGAGCTCAGCTTGTTTTAACCTGGTCTGCGCCTAATCAGTTAATTAATGTTCTGGCGCCGGTCCAGTGGTGCTCAACAAGCAGGTAGGTCTAAATTACAGATGAGACAGCGACCAAAGGAGTTGTATTTTACCTAGCTCAGTCTGAATTACAGCCTGTCCAACATGGAGTGCTGACAAAGGTAAGCCAATGCAAGTGTTAAAGCTTTGTTCTGTTTGCATTTTTTTGAAGCTCCAGGAACAAATGGGATTGTTTCAGTCTGAGTGCCAAACAGAGTTTAATCGCCCTAAATGACTCGGCCCGCATTGATGCCGAAGCCTGACAGAGTTGCTGTTCGGACTGATCACTTTTTAATACGCCAGGCTAATTCAAATGTGTTGTTTTAGCTGGCGAAAATCGCAGCGTCACTTTGTCTCAGAGATTTATGGGCAGACATTTATTTAAAATCTCACTGGGGATTCCACAGAATAAAATTGTGTTTTTAACCACAGTTTAAATTTAAAATAAAATGTGGATGGGTTCCAGCATGCCCGCGGCTATGCGAGATGAGAAGAGAAGATTTGTGTAATTATTTTTTTTACTGTCATTTAAGGTGGAGTATTGACTTTGTCTCACAAGCATAGAAGACAAAACAGCACTAAGACACAGGAATTGACATACCGGTACAAAAAAAAAAAACAACAACAACAGGCACATTAAAAAAATGAATTGAGATATTACAAGAAACCAAAGGCGAAAACAAATATTTAAATTTTATCTTAACAATGGGTGCTGTCATTGCACGATAACAGATTTACTCATTATGAATCTTAGAAAACCCTGCTGTTAAAAGTGTTTCTGTTTTTTCAAGCGTCCATTTGTTTTGAGGAGCAATCTCAAACCAGAAAAATGATTTATGATTATTCCCTAAGTTAAAAGGCCTCAGGTTGGTATACCTTGCCACACAGGTATCAAAGCATACTATCATAAAAAAAAGGTGTGGTTAAGTGGACCATTGTTTACATGAAAGCTGCGGCACAGGAGTCATCAACACAGAAGGCAGGAGAGATGGAGGGTATGGGAAGTGGAGAGGCGGAGGGTGGCAGTCGAGTTTCTGTGGAAAATATTCATTGCACAGGAGAGGGAAATCCATGGGAATCCGTATCATTAGCATATGAATCAAATTCCAGCAGCAGGAAAGAACGGACAATCAGTTAAGGCGATAAATGGAGAAGAAAAAAAATGTCGAAATGTTTTGGGTTTAAAAAAAAAGTCTTTTGAGGACATTGGTCGAACCAACGTTCTGTCCGTTAGGTCAGAGCTGGCCATCAAGCTGCAATTTGGGACGCTCATTTTGACTCGACTATTTGACAGTCAACTTGTGACTTGGTCTTCAGAGATTGTCCACCGTCTTCAGAAGAGTGGCCTTAAGGAACAGTGTGTGTTTCGACAAGAACACAGAAACGCAGCGAGATGACTTATTGCAAATGCAAACAGGGAGAGTCAATCTTGCCAACAGATTTTTCAACCATGCTAGCGACCAACAAATATTTTAGGTGGTTTTCCCAATAGAATCTTCTGATTTAATAAATAAATAAATAAATAAATAACGGTAATATCCATGTTCATCTCTT
Source organism: Hippocampus bargibanti (assembly GCF_051943395.1). Lineage (NCBI taxonomy): Eukaryota > Metazoa > Chordata > Actinopteri > Syngnathiformes > Syngnathidae > Hippocampus > Hippocampus bargibanti. Next base: position 30,918,925 of record NC_142734.1, read on the forward strand.
GGATTGGATTAGCCTTGATTTGTCTCACAATGGAGAAATTTAAATTTCACAGCAGCCAAGTTATGGAAAGGAGAGAAAAGGAAGAAGTAGAAAAACAAAACGCAAGAGCTGCTGGAAATGCAGCCACTCTCGCGGCGCCATCTTGAAGTCAAAAGAGCAAAAAATAAATAAAATAAAAATAATCTGAAAACAGAAAGACAGTCATTCAATTTTAAGCACTTTCTGCACCCAATTTGTTGTATGGGACGTCATGGTGAAATGTGCATGTCTACTATGAGCGAAGCAAACACGAAGCTGTAGCATCCATTGATGAAAGATATTGTCTCACATCTCCTGTCCCACGTAAATCTGCTTCAATTTCAAGCTGCGATAGTTCCACATACGCATCGGCGCACTGTGCTGACGATCTTTTCTTCTCATCGTGGGCTCCTTCAGCCATGCATCCATCCAGCCGCAGACTGTCCAACAGCACCAACCTTTTCGCTGAACAAACTGGGGCTGTGAAAATGCTGCCCATTACAGGCGCAAAAAAAGCACGATCACCCCAGAGCTATCCAGCAATGACAGTTGAATGGCACAGACATTCCTCCCAATGTAAAACATGGTGCAGGCATATTCCTGCTTGCGAAAAGGCTTCAATGTTTTATTGGACTACACACGTGCGGGGTTTCTGTTTTGGCAAACAGGGAAATGACAATTGCGGCATTGACAAAAACGTCCAGTTAAATCTTTGACGTTTCAGCTTACTCCAAAGAATATTTGTCACATGAACACAAGCTGTTTTCTCTTCGTTTAGTTAAAAACAACAAACCTCATGATTTTTTTTCTTTGTTCAATTGGATGCACTTTCTGTGTACAACTTCTCATTATTTCATCAGCAATTTACTTCAAAATATTGAAGGCTGCGGAGAAAACAGTGTAAGTGTACGTGCCAAGACATTTTTGGATACAGGTTTAATCGTAATGCGCTCCGCCGGTTTTTTGTCCATCCAAGCATTAAGGGAGGCAATGAGTTTCCACACAGCGGCCACAACGTCAGCGCCAAATTCTTTTCTCTTATCAGCAATGAAAAGCTGTCTTATGATGAGGCCTAAATGGCACCGTCAGACGAGTTCTTTTCCAGTGACATGGCCTGATTTTCTAAAAGGCCACCTGCGGTGCCCCTTATTCCACAGGTTCCAGGACCAAAACAAAACAGTGCAGTGATCCGCAGAGGAATCCAGCGGGAGGTGCCCGTATACAAAGTGAATATTTACTTCCTTGTCTTGGACTTGCTGTCACTGTGCTCTTCATTTATGTCTCAAAGTGAGCGTTTGTACGAAAAAAATACATAGAAAGTCTTGACAGTAAGGCTACTGTTGTCTAGATGAATGCGTGTGAAGCCATCTCAAGTGCCAACACGCCATTGCTTCATCGAATGTTTCCATCAATGAGTAAATTGTATCAAAAATTATCTGACAAACACGATGAAAAAACAAAATGAACACATTTAGCTGACTTCTACACAAAGTAGTCATCATTCTACGTTGCAAAGTTCACTGATTATGGCCCAAAGCATTTTCGATCCTCTCACAAAGCCAACAAAGGCCTGATGTGTGTGAAAAATTATGTGAAATAAATCCTGTCGTGTTGTTGGATGTGTTGAATTCAATGTTCATCTGCGTGGAATACATTCAAGGTGTGTTAAAACGTTTTAGTATTTTCACTTCTACCTGGTCAACAAAGGCCACATAGCATACGTAGGACGTAGCGTACACTTTTAGCGACATCAATAAAGGAGCTACTAGCATCCAACATTTTAAAAATGACAAGGGAATGAGTTCTGAATTACGACACAGATAGCCAACACTGTTATATTCAGCTTTATTCCGTGTCCCTCCGCGACTGTGAATCTTTCTTCTTGACTCCTCAACAAATCAGCCTTGATATCAAAGCTAACAATAGCTTGGCGGTCCAGTAGTTAGTGCATTGACTTCATAGCACAATGGTAGTGGGTTTGATTCCAGCACTGTACAAGCCACTCTGATTGTACTTTTTTTTTATTACAACCATCCCACCTCCATAAATAGACACATGACAAGCCTTCACTTCAGTTGCTCGATTTCAAACCGGCAGCAAAGTTATTTGTCCCCCCCCCCCCCAATGTGCGAGCCATTCACTTCACCAAACAGTTGTCGCCTCCGTGAGCCGTCACCTTTGCCCTCCATCGGCAGGGCCGTGGGGCACAAAGAACAGCGCTCAAGACATTTACTGAGCGGTGGTAAACGAAATCCTCATCCCTCTGCGGCAGCACAGTTTGAGTTAGCTGGAGACAGCTTTTTTTCTTCAGTCTGCGAGACAGAGTGATGACTCAATCATATTGTGACTGTTAGCTCTCTTTTTTAAACCGCCGCGTTAACTATGATGAACTCTCCCGTCAGGACTTCTGAAAATATTACACAAGCATTCCAACTGTGCAATGTCCGTCTAAATAAATTGCCAGACAAAAACAAGCACGCACGCACACACACAGAAAGGCATACACAAACGTTGTGACTCGCTTTCACTCGTTTGACATCTTCAAACTAGTCAATTGAAAGCGGGTTGTGATACCCGGGTGTCGTTTAATCCTGTCGAGTCCAAACACGTCAGCCATGGCCTGAGGGCCATACATATTTGGCCCGCTACAGCATTTGAAGTGGCCCACGAAAGCAATTCATGGAGGTCGATTTCTATTATGTTCATCAACTCCTTCGCTGCCATTCCCAAATTTATTCGGGAATTGAAAAGTGTGACGTTGTCGAATTTGTTCGGGTTTGTTTTTTCTTGCGGGGGGTGCCGATAAAGCGCTGGTCAGACCTCTGACAATGTTTTTCCCTTCCACAAAGGGACAGAATTTGCTTTTTTCCATTCACTTTGTCACAGCTTCAGCTGTTGTTAAAGCGCTATGTAAATCTATATGTATGTATTGTATTTTGTACAGCCTACCCATTTCAAGATCAGATAACTCCAGACCCATATAACTTGGAAATTAACACTATTTTTCTGAGGAAAGAAGAGTCTAAGGTTTCTTATGCTGCATTGAATGTTTTTGTAGTTCTAAAAGTCAATATTCTGTGGGTCCTGCAATTTGAGTGAAAATGACAAAAACCCTGCCACTAGAGTAGACATATTTTTGCACATCGTTTGGCAGAGAATGAGTTATTCATCATTTTTTTTCTAAAATATGTGGAGTTGGTTAAACATTTAGATAGTCATAATGGTCTTTCAAGACAAACCACAAAAACAGAAATGTTTTGGATACCACTGTTGTTGCACCGTCACAGTAGATAAGATCATATAAAAAAGATGATATTGCCACCTTGCCCTCTCTGTCAAATCGCATTTCAAGCACTCAAAATATTCAGAGATGAAGAATTTTAAAATCAACTGCTCCAACAGTTTAAACTGCTAATTCACACAAATGATGTTAGCAAAATCATTGATATGTAAAATATGATTACGGCACCCCTCCAGTAACCCAAACTCAATTAACGTGTTTTCTTTTTTTTCCAAAGGGAGGAGTTGGAGCATTCGCCACACATGTTTTAAAAAGAACAGCCTTCTCTCCCACAGTTTCAGAAAGATTGATGCTCATTGAAATTCTTTGCGGCCTTCCGGTGATTATGAGGTAGCTTTGAAGCAATTTAGCATCTTAATCCAGTTCAGAAACTTTATGCGTTTTATCAGACAAAAGCAGATCCCACAGTCAAATAAATCCCTTCAAAGGACAAACATGTAATCATCTGAAATCCACTTAGACGGTGACAGAAAAAAAAACGATACTGCGGCTATAAAGAGTCCAGCCCCAGTTAAAATACCAGGGTGTTATGATATAAAATTTAGACCAACACAAATACTAATCTTCTTTATCTACCAATAATGTGACCTATAACTTGAACAGCATCTATGAAAAGCACATATTTTCGAATGGGGAAGTAAAAATAAACAACTGAGATAATGTACAATATTTTCAGCACTATAACGGGCTTAGCAATATAAGGGGCATCTTCTGTGAATTTCAAAACTGTTTTCATATGTAGGGTGCTCTCTATCTGCCTATTTACCTACCTACCTACCTACGTACCTGCCTGCCTACCTATCTACCTACCTGCCTCCCTTCCCCTCTCTCTATCTGTCTGCCTGTCTATAATAATAATAATAATAATAATAATAATAATAATAATAATAATAATAATAATCAAGTGTCCTATGATTTACTGGCAACCAATTCAGAGTGTCCCCCGCCTCGTGCCCGAAGACAGCTGGGATTGGCTCCAGCACCCCCCGCGACCCTTATGAGGAATAAGTGGTACGGAAAATGGATGGATGGATGGATGGATGGAATAACTCCCATAGGCACTTTGCAGTCACTGGATGAGAACTTTTCGCTATTTATTTATTCATTCATTTATTTATTCATTTATTTATTTATGTGTTTGTTCATTTAATTGTTGATGTGTTCAGTCTGTATTTATTGATGTGTTTTTGTTTGTTTGTATGTGTTTTTACTTGTTTATTTGTTTGTATGCTTATGTATTCATTTGTTTATTTATGTGTTTATTTATTTTTTATGTATAGCTTTCATAAGCACCTAAAAGCTCCCTTTTGGTTTAATCGGACTGCAACACATGTTCGTGTTTCAGAGGTAACTGCCACATGATCTCAGGGCCCAGGCATTGTTGAGGAAGAAAACAGGAGACTCTGTTCGCAGATCACTAAACGTTGCGCTCATGCCGAGGAAGCTCTCAATGAAAAATGGCTTGTGCTGTAAGTCGGAACTCCAAGAATGTATTTTTCTTTATCTCAAACCTGGCGGCCGTGTGGTCTTCTTCCATCCACTGTAGATGCGATCAAAACAGCTGAAGGCGACCATTTGTTTTTATTGTTTCCTATTTGTTCATGCAGAGGCAGCTTGAATAATGTTGTTTACTGTATGGAATTGGCTGCCATGGAGTTCCCCAGCTCATCACTGATTAAAAGGCTGAGAATGTCATCCGCTGCCTGGAGAGGCTCTGTTGGCACTTGTGTGGATAACAAAGCTCAGAGAGGGAAAAAAATCATAGCAACAAAAATAAATAAATAAAATACATACAGTGTTGCGACACACCACATCACGTGTACGACCGATGCCATCAATTTATCTTTCGAGTTTTTTGCTTTCCAACCCATCCAGGGAAGAGCGCGTACAGTCAGACTCTTGGACCGTCCGATTAAGCAATTACAGCAGCAATTATCTCCTGCTCCTTTTTTTATAAATAGGTGGAGAGAGCATGCCTGACATGTCGCAACATATGCTGCATATACTTGTCCCGTATTGGGGGATTGTCTGTAAGCACAACTGGAATAGCTGCCAAAACTATGCTACAGTCTGCTACTCCTGATAAGGGGGGTATTTTTATTTCCCCACTAAAATGTTTCTCTTTTTTTTCAACTTTGTTGTACAGGTTAGTGGGCTCATTAATTGAGGTTAAAAATGATTTTTCCTGTTCCCATAATTTTTGTTTCAATAACTCAAAACCTTGGCTTTTCAAACACCATACTTTGAAATTCAGTTTCCCAAACTTACCCCACTGAAGTTGGGTCAAAGATAACACTGACAAAGTGTAAAAAAGCAACACTGTGTCACGTTTTGCAAGGTGATGATGGCGGGTGCGGATCCCAAAAAGCAGGCAGGAGGGAGCAGGAGGTTGTTTAAAAAATTGTATTAAAATAAAGGTCAGCAGGAACAAAATGTAAAACATCAAAATGATCTGAACAGAAAAAAGTATCAAAAGAAAACCAAGTGTAAAAGTCCGCCAAGGTTAAACAAACACATGCACAGCATACAATGCATGCGATTGCATACAAAGCATGCAACAAACAATGAACCGACACCGGACCGTCGTGCCGGGAGTCCTTTTAAGTGTCACTGATTAAAACGACCAGCACCTGCGAGGCGTCGCTACCCGTTGGTCGCCAATCCGAACGTGGCAGTCCGCCACTGATCAGGACGACCAGCACCTGTGCAGGTGCAGGCGGGGCCGACAGCGCCACCCATTGGTCGCCAACCAGATCATGACACACTGTTGTCGCAGTCTGGTTAAAATGACAGTATACATTATTATTGGTTAAATTGAATAGAATTACAATTTTTAAATAATATACACACCACTGACGGAAAAATATTCAATTACTTCTGGATTTTAATATCCAAGAAGTACTGAATGTATACCCTCTCAAGTATGAAAAGGTGATATAAAGTACTAGACACAAAATAATTTGCTCTCATGATTTCAAAAAGATATTCTGTTTTAATTGGATAAAATATCTCAAGGTGTGACACGGTTTACACAAAATCATGATTATGAGAAGAAGTAAATTCCCTATTGTGGATTAAAAGGGTTTTGTGGTTACATTATTCAGTCAGTGGGAGAATATAATGAGAGAGAATTACACCTGTTTTAAAATAATGCTGGTTGTGATTATTACTATTGTGATTTTTTTTTTGCACAGTAAGAATACAAATTATGTAATTTCAGATCCTGTTATTATTTCTATCCACTATTAAATAATTTTCCATATTCATAGTTGAAAAAGTAAAAACAAATGGAAGTTTCTCATTACACTTTTCTTTTTCCCTTGGATGAGACAAATAAATATGAGAAAAATATGTTTTTTGTTTTGTTTTGTTTTCTGTAGCATATTGTGTCTGCGAAGCATTAAACGGTATTTATGAATGACTCCGGTTTTTTTTTATGCCGCGGCAAATTGGCAGCGGGTGAAAGACTTCATCTGCCACAAGCAAAGAAAATATTTCAGCACAGCAGTGATGGCGATTTCCTACCGCCTTAGATATCCTCAGGAGTGTCCGTAATATGAGCTTCAGTCCGATTCAGATGTCCTATCATCACATTCCTGGCAGGATTATGTTTTATTTTATTTATTTTTTTGGGGAGGGGGGTCCAAATTTCCTTTCCACTGGCAGCCACCAATTTCTTTGACTGAATCCGTCAAGCCACTGCAACTAAACCTGAAGTCTCAATGAGACCGTTCCTCTATTTTGGACGTGAAAGAGGTCAAAGGACACACACACCAGAAGACCGCGTGTGTTGTGTGTGCGTGTGACGACATTTACATACTATGAGAGGCATGCACCCAAAGGCTTAAGGGAAATATTGCACTCCGCATGTTTGCGCGTGCACCGTGTCAGTGTCTGTCCTCATTTGTAGGGCAACCTGAAGTGTTGTCTTTAACTTCCTTACACATCCGGTTGATTGATGAGTGATTATGGTTAATCCATGCATGTAATTGTGTTTTCGAGGGAAGCGGGCTTAGCCTCTGTCATTTTTATTTTGCTTTTTATGTCATTTGCATATACTTGGAGAAGAATGTCAATGAATCCCTGGAAGTGTACCACATTGCTTCAGTTGGTGCACTTTCCAGGAGTGTAGGTCATAGCATTTTCATCATGCTATGATAGCATTTCACAATTACTCCATAACTCCCTGAGCACAGGTATTGTATTTGAAGAATTTTTGAATGCTTGACATTTCCTATTTATTTGTTTGTTTGTTTATTTATTTATTTATTTATTTATTTATTTATTTATTTATTTATTTATATGTTTATTTATGCATTTATACATTTATTTATGCATTTATACGTTTATTTATGCATTTATTTATGCATTTATTTATTCATTTAGTTATGTATATATTTATTTACTTACTATTTATTTCTGTACATATTGTATTTATTTATCTGTGTATTTATTGATTTATTTATCTGTGTATTTATTTATTTATTTATTTATTTATTTTAAAAATATCACTAACAATAATTTCGATCAATTACAACTGACAATTTAAGTTGACCGAAATTGACTTCATTTTATTTAAATAGAAAAAAACATTTGGCCTCGTTATGGATCTAGATTGGCGGCACGGTGTGAGCAACTGGTGCCTCACAGTGCAAAGGTGTCTGTCTGGTCTTCCTGTGTGGAATTTGTATGTTCTCACCATCCCAGAGTGGGTTTTCTCCAGGTACTCCGGTTTCTTCCCACATTCAGAAAACATGTGTGGTAGGCTAAATTGTCCCTAGGCTAAATTGTGTGATTGTTAGTGTGGATAGTTGTTCGTTTATGTTTGCCCTGAGATCGACTTGCAACCGGTTCGGGGTAACCGTCACCTTGTGCCAGAAGACTGCTGGGATAGGCTCCAGCACCTGCCGCGACGCTTGTGAGGATAAGCGGATTAGAAAATGGGTGGATGTTTCTATATTCAGATGTATGCATCATTACGACAATGACTCATGATTTGGCAGACCGTGATGACCCAAAGAAGCAAATCTATATTATGACATATGTAGGCTTATTTATGTATGAGTTCCAAGAAATATGATTTTTGACACATGCATCCATCCATCCATTTTCTAATCAGCTGATTCTCACAAGAGTCACAGGTTTGCTGGAGCTTTTTCCGGGCAGTAGAAAAGGGAATACCCTGAACTGTTTGCCATTTAATCGCAGCATTTTAAAATGTAGATAAGTTAAATTATATATGCTAAAATTCTAAGGCCATCAGTCCGTGTTTGTGTGTGTGTGTGTGTGTGTGTGTGTGTGTGTGTGTGTGTGTGTGTGTGTGTGTGTGTGTGTGTGTGTGTGTGTGTGTGTGTGTGCGCGTCTGTGTGTGTGAGTGTGCAGTGTTGAAAGGAAGCTGTTGCAGTCACCTAAAGCGTTCGTTCCCATTCAGGAATGTGAAGTGCAATTTGAGAGCAATTAAAGCAATGAAGTGGTTCTCAGAGATGAAGAAAAAGTCAGTAACAGGCAACATTTGTTGTCTCGGTTAGGGTCGCTGGAGCCAATCCCAGATGACTTTGGGGGAGTTGGTACATCCCACTTTATCGCAGGGAATATGGTGAAATTACCCAGAGAGAACCCACGCAAGCAGAGGGAATAACTCCACAGAAGAAGGAGACGGCAGACGTGCTAACCGCTCATTACTGGGCCGCCCGTTTGAGAATGCATTCATCATTCTGACAATAATCCAATCCGGTGCCTTTAATAGATCATATGTAATTCATTTCGTGGTTGCTGTTATTTTTGGTCACAGATCATTTCAAAAGGTGTGTCATGATATCTCTAAACTTTGTTGGAGCAAGAATATTGGATGGTGTAAGATTTGGGGGAAAATGAATTTGGGGAAACCATTAGAATGCTTCTTCTCCTCCACATATTACAGAGAGACAACAAAACAAATAAACGAATAACTTGTTTTCAAATCTGAAGACAAGAATAATGACTGTTATTAAGGTTTACATGGGACAATTTGAAATGTTGGTTCGGACCATGGCACCATGGATCAAATAAAATGATGTGGCCGGCCAGATTTGGCCCCCGGGCCTTGACTTTGACACCTGTGCAGTAAAGTAACGTTTCAATGGTGTGGCATGAAAACTGCTCAGACTCTCCTGTGCGTTTTCACCTGTGCTACATTCTAGATTCCAAAATGTATAATTGTCGTCTTTAAATGGCTTGTAGGTGTCATGATCTGGTTGGCGACCAACGGGTGGAGCTGTCGGCCCCGCCTGCACCTGCACAGGTGCTGGTCGTGCCGATCAGTGGCGGACTGCCACGTTTGGATTGACGACCAACGGGTAGCGACGTCAGCCCTGCCTGCAGCCTCGCAGGTGCTGGTCGTTTTAATCAGTGACACTTAAAAGGATGCCCAGCACAACCATCCGGGGTCGGTTCATTGTTTATTGCATGCTTTGTCTGCAATTGCATGCATTGTATGCTGTGCATGTGTTTGTTTAACCTTGGTGGACTTTTACACTTGATTTTCTTTTGATACTTTTTTTCTGTTCAGATCATTTTGATGTTTTACATTTTGTTCCTGCTGACCTTTATTTTAATACAATTTGTCAAACAACCTCCTGCTCCCTCCTACCTGCTTTTTGGGATCCGCACCCGCCATCACCACCTCGCAAAACGTGACAGTCGGAACATATGGAAGTGCCGATGTTTTGTTGAGATGGTAACCAGTCTGAGGTATACCCCAGCTCTCACACAAGGTAAGGCTAATATGCTACAGCACACCTCTGGAAGACAAGATGATTGAATAGGATTTATTTATTTATTTATTTATTTATTTATTTATTTTACTGCCATGGTTCACCCTAGTAATATTTCGGTAGCCTGACCCAATCGCAGTGGAGGATTCCCCCTCACACGCACACCCTTTTACCTCAAGTCACGCTAAAAATCCCCCTGATGCCAAGTTCTAACTGTAAGCATCAGCCTTCATTTCAAGAAGCCAAAAAAAAACATTCTCATTTCAGCTTGAATCTGCCTTGAACGCTATGGCTTGAACCTTGACCTTTCCCCCCCCCCTCTCTGGAGAATAGTGCTGGCACTCCCCAAATTGTCACTCATTAAAAAGGTTGTGCTCCGCTGACCTGTAAATCTCGCCGTGTTTGGCTGCGGCTCAAAACACTTTACTCCTCATAATTGACACATGTCCATTCCTCAGCATGTGTTAGTGATGTCAGAAGTAATTCTGGACTGGATTAAAAAAAAAACAAGCTCCCCCGCCCTCCTTCCCCTCAAAATTGACAACTTCACATTCAAGAAGCAAAAGCAACGCACTGATGGGCAGTGTGTTCAAACCTGCCATTTGTTTATATTGACCTTTGTGGCCATTTGCCAACGGTGAAGTGAAGAAACTCAGAAATCTGTAAGATATATTTGAGTGAAGGAGGCACACCTGGTGATTGGTATTACATATAAATCCCTCAATATCCTTTCGTCCCTCAATATCGCGGTTGTCCGGGATGAGACGAGGCTCCTGTGGTTGAACAATGCCCCCTAGTGACATCTCAAACTGGCGGCGGAAACCAGAGGATCAACAAAAAAGGTCGACAGACTCGAAAATCACGTTGACAGCCTTGCAGTTTAAAGGGAATTAAAAAGCAACAGGTTTCTCGATTTACATTATGATGTGATAACAGATTCTCTGTCTGCTTTTGACTCTGAAGCAAAGTTCAAATGTATGTCTTCATTTTTTGAAGCGGGCGTCCTCGTCGCTTCTATTCAACGTGATGATGTGTGGAGGAGGAAATAAATGTTTTCAAGACGTTTTCAAAAGTGATGTTGACTGCTATTCACCATCTGGGCTGAAAGCAAAAGTAGTTGCGGAGAGATAGTTATAGGAAGCCGGAATGCAAGGAAATGAACTTGAAAAAGTTTGAATGAGTGAGTCAGATCCTATACATATCATTCGTCTTAGGCATTTGAAAAAAAATACATTTGTTTTGATTACCGTCAAATGTTCAATTACATTTCAAACTCTTGCCCCACCATTAAAACAGTAAGTGTCTACTTGTTTGAATGGGAACCAAATATGCTTCCTGGAATACTCTGCAAGCATTCAAGGGGGCAAGCTCATCAAGACATCCGGCTTCCGTGTATTCAACATCGCACAAAAAAATCATCTCTGCAATTTGTCTTTTTTTTCATTGAATCTTTTCACAAAGTGAAGCTGCTCGTTTGGCAAAGTCCGTCAACTTAACACGAGCTGTTTCCGTGCATCCAATTTTATTATGTGGCAGTCGACTCTGCTCTTTCATTTTGGGGGGGAAGTAAAATCCTCTTCTGTGTGAAAATGGGATGAAATGTGTGAGAAGAGAAGGGCTTGTTTTCTGGAATTGGACATTCCATCTGAAAAAAAAGAAGCCATTGAGAGAATATCGAGCATCTGTATTATATCTGAGGAGAGACTTCACTGATTTTTATGGACTGATTACGGCCTGTAGACAACACTAGGACCATCAAGTGCCCCCATGCAAAAAAGCTGCACCGCGCTGTGCAAATTGATGAGAAGTTAACAGCTATGTGATGGATGCTAAATGGAGACTGGCTGGGAACACATGCTGACTGAATAGTGCGGTCAAAGCCTTCAGCTCCCAATCATTAATTTGACTCAAGAGGATACCGGATTTGCATGGAAGGGCTGAGGAGTTACATCATCACCATTTAACAGCATTACACGCAGCTCGTTAGATTATTGGTGCTTCAGGGGAAGAATTGAAATGGTAAATGACTTTAATAAACACGCACATTTGCGAAGTGTCAAAGGAGCGGCATTCATGTTGCTCAAGGCTCTCGTAATTTTCAAAAATGCTGCCTTTTAATGTGCTGTTGAAGCTCTTTTTTACAGTAAATCCATAGTTTTGCAGTATGGTAGAGAAATTATGGGAGTTGGATACAAAACCTACAACGCAGATGACACTTCACCAACACACCAAGCAGTTCTTTTCCAAGCTTCAGTCCCTGAGAGGTTTAAAAAATGGCCGACGATAATGTCTGGAAACATTCATAGGGAAATAATAATCTTCAAGTTTTTAAATTATGATTGAGTTTTGCTCTAATAAACAAGCCTTTGCTCGTTGTATACCTTACTGGTTTTGAAATTGTATGTATGTATGTATGTATGTATGTATGTAGGTATGTAGGTATGTACAGTGATACCTCTGATTATGAACCCCTTGGCTTAAAAAAACATTTTGGTTTACGAACGTTACATTTATGAAAATGTTACCTTGGCATACAAACTATTTTTCGGGATACACACGGAGCTGCCACAATGAGTGATGTGTCGTTCGTGAACGAGCCTGTTCTCCGAACAAGTAAATGGTGGCTACTGTTTTTCTCCTCTATTGCCCGCCCACAGTCTTCGGTTAAAGCCATGTGATTGGTCAAGAACGCAGCAGTGAGGGGGTGGGGTTACAGACAGAGAGAGAGTGAGGCCTTCTCCAAAAAACAAAATGGTGTCTTCGGTTAAAGCCACGTGATTGGTCAAGAACGCAGCATGGGGGGAGGTTAAACATTAAAGAGACAGGCAGACGACAGACAGAGAGTGAGAAAACACACACACACACACACACACACACAAAAAGGAGACGACAGAGCTTGAAACAAAAAAACAAAAGTGAAAAAAACCAAAAGTGAAATGGTGAGAAAATGGACAGAAAACAGTGAAATTTGGACTCGTTTCAACTTTGGTTCAAAAGCAGAGTGTGGACTGGAAGGTTAAAATATCCCATCAATCAGGCGACACAAATAACCCGCACAAGTCACAACCCAACTAAACATCACACAATTGATGAGGAACTAGGCAAAATGATATTTATGTTAAACATCTGTATTTTGTCATTGCTATCATACAGTTGAACCGTGTGGAATTTATCGAAGCATAATTAGGGTCAAAATATAATGAGAGGCTAATCTTCTCTTTTGGGTTGATTTATTTATTTATTTCATTTCCAGCTCCAGAGGCGTGAGTTTCTCACCAGGCCTGCCTGAACCTCTCCGCACGCCACTGGCATAAACTGGCAATTTCTCCACACCGACGGGCCCCCCTAGTGTTAGCTGGAATGTGTGGTCGAGTCTCGGCACAGTCAGAGTAGCAGATAACGGATGATGCATACTAATCGTGCTGATTCTAAAATAATCCTTAATGTTAATGAAAACGAGTAAATAATTCACGCATTTGAAATCCAAGCTGGACATTGTAAAACAGATTGGCTCACCTTGCACCGGATACTGATCATTCATCCATACATGATGGGCACAATTACAACATGGCCCCTTTTCAACACAGTCTAATATGCTAGCAGCTTCTAAAGCGCAAGAGATCATTGCTACATCGACGAGAGCGGAGAGAGAAAACATTCATTAGAAAGAGACTATTGAAAATCAATAGAGGTCTGCACCTAGGTCCGAGACATATTCAAAACCCACTCACTGGTTATGGATTGTTTTTATCGAACGCACGAGCACTTTGTGTCTAAACAAACAGCACAGAACCTTAACTTCTCTTGGGCACGCATCGGAAAAGAATGTTGGAGAACAACTTTATTGCTTGTTCCACTGGACTTTGCAGATCACTCACATATATGCTTTTGAAACACTCCAGAGGAAGTAAACACAACACTAAAATGCTTGCTTATCTCACCGAGGAGGCAAACATCTCTTTGATAGTCTGACAGCACGCACTGGCCTCAAGAGCATTGCTTCATAATGGTACTCTCCCTCCCATTAGATTTCTCATGTATAAAAAGAAAATCTGTGGCGCTTTGTGTGAAGGCGCAAAAAAAGATTTTTGGGGTTGCTTAAAAGAAATTGAATCTACCCCGCCACCCCAACCACTCGAATATTAAAGAAAATATCACTCAGACATTTTAAAATGAGGCACAAACAGATACTGAGGGCTTTTGTCCGAGACGAACCAAAACCACAGAAAGCGTGACGGCAACATGTCTTCTTGAGTCAGAACCCTTATGGACGATCTGACACTTCAGACAACTCAATATCGGTCTCTCTCTTGTTGAGTCCCAATAGTGTGGTGTTGCTAAATTGTCAGCTATTCAAGTCAAAGTCATCTAATTTATTTCAATTTCACTTTGGAAAATATCATGTTTATGTTGCTGCACTTTTATATTTGGGTAATGCTGAAGACTGAAACGCCAACACGGTGGGTGTTGAATAGCAGATAGATACAGTGTCACATCATTTAACCGTTTTTTCTTCAGTGCAGTGCTCTGATAATGAATGAAAATTTACGGTTTGAAAGATGCTGGCGGGATGGCAGTTTGAATTCCGCTAGCGCGTGAAGAGCACAGTGATCATCTTCCTGCAGAGCAAAGCTTACATCAGCACCGTGTGGTGATTTTAAGATCCTTTCATTCCTTTTTCTCCTGCCAAATAGCCAGGCGATGAGGAGAACTATCGCTAACACTCCTATATTAATACAAACACTGTCCTGGAGTTTGAAAAACATATAGGCAGCTGGAGCAACAGATGAAAATAGTGCTAAAAATTGTTTTTTTGGGTTTGGTGTGCCGTCACAAACAAGTACATTATATGTGGCATACGATAGTGAGCCTTTTTTCCCAGTGGAAATCATGAGAGGACAAACCATGAGACGGAAGGACAGTGAACAGTGTTCGATTGGGCTTTCCCGTGTGGACTTTACATTTTGGCCCATGTCTGCGTATGCTTTGTCAGTGTACTTACCAGATTTTCTGGTATATAGGGCGCACCGTAGTATAAGGCAAACCCCCAATGAATGATGTATTTTCAAACATTTTCCATATGTAAGGCGCACCGGACTATAAGGCTTACCTTCAATGAATATAAAAAGTTTTTCAATCTAATATATGAATGTATAAACTTATTCCATATATAAGGCACACCACATTACGCCAGGCGATGCAGTATAGGCTGCAGTTACTTCTCACACAAGGCCCATCTGTGGATAAGGCGCAGGGTCCTCTTTTGAAGAAAATCAAGGCTTTTGGGTGCGCCATATACACTGGAAAATATTGACTGATATCCCAATTGATCTTCAGCTTCCATGTAATATTTTCATTGCTTCAGAATTTTTTAAAATATGACAACCCGGCCTAAAATTACCTAGACACACACACATGAGGTCTGGTTGGGGACAAAAGCTGCTGGTGTAGTGCTCAACGAAAGTGATAAACTAATAATGTACAAGATGGAAGGTCCTAAGATTGTAAAAATTGTTTTGAGTTTGCCTGGAAGCGGGTCGAGCACACACTTTGTTTTGCCAGACCAGCCAGTTTTGTGTGGTTTTCGAGTGATAACTTGTTTGAAGTGTCCCTGAAGCGCTGATGCTTCTAAGTAGAAAATTACAAGAAATTGTGAGCCAAACAGGCAGAGCTTGCTGTTCTGTCACCTTTATTACCGTGTCAAATCATTGTTTAGAGTTACTTTTATTAAGGTTGATAATTCTGGAGAAATTATTGGTTTTAACAAAACAAACAAGAGCTTTTTTTTGTATTTCAGCAAGTCATGCCTGACAAAGGACGTCGTGTTTAGCCGAGCGCCATTTGCAATCATGCTTCCTACGTGATTGTTTATGTGTGCACGTTTCATCTGCAAAGCGGAGCCTCTTAGGACGAGTTTTAAGATTGATCAGGGCTACAGAGTCGTGAAATAAAACCGCAAAGAGTCTGTGGATTACAGAATGTGAACTTCAAATGTTTCGCAGAACGTGAACATCCATTGTTTTGAAGCCGTCATTTGCCCAAGCGCCAAGTTTGAAATTAGATTTTGTAATAAGAGCTACCCCAGTTGCTCAATATGTGACCTTAGAAAGTTAAGAGCAGAGGTATTATTTAGTGGTTAAAAAAACGTTCGCTATTATTAACTCATTCACTGCCAGACGTGCAAAAATGTGTCCGCTCCAATGTAAAGGTTTTTGTCATTGTCACTCAAATTCCAGGACCCACACAATATTGAGTTTTAGGACTACATAAACATTCAGTGCAGCATAACAAACCTTAGACTCTCTTCTTACATCAGAAAAAAATACTTAATTCCTAAATTATATGGGTGTGGAGATATATGAGTTTGAAATGAGGACGGCTGTCCAAAATACAATGCAATACATACATATTGGTTTATATAGCATTATAACAACAGCTGAAACGAAGCACTGACTAATGGAAAAAAGGGCAATGGTGGAAGGGAAAAAAACATTGCCAGAGATCTGGCCAGCACTTGATTGGCACCCAAAAAAAACCAAAACCTAAACTAATTTGGGAATGGCGCTCTACATCATATTTTCAATTCCCGAATACATTTGTGAATGGCAGTGAATGAGTAAAGGTCTTTATCGTGGTCTTTTCAGAACGGTTTGTGTTTTTTCACAGCATGGAGTTTAATAGCTGCCATTTATCTTTTGTCATAATCACGGGTGTAATATGTTGGTGTTATTTAAATATAACTCATATGGAAATTTAAGCTTTAAAAAGAAAAGTCTAAAGGACATTTATTATTATTATTATTATTATTATTATTTCAAATGTCTCTCTCTTTCTTTTTCTCTCGCTCTCTCTCTCACTCTCTCTCAGAAAGTGCATTCACTCGGAAACAAGCGATGAAATATTTATAGGTAATGAATATTTAGGTGATAGTACATTTGTATCATCATCAGCGACACTTTCACTGTTTAAACATTGATATGTGCTGACAAAAAAGGGTGCAAACACACCACCTACATGTTCTGGATGTTGTAAACTACACTTGTCAGTCTCTATGGGAGAAAATAGCAGCATTAAGAAGCGCGAGTCAAACAAGAATGGCACCTAGTAGAGCACACAGTTTCAGTAAAGACAGATCATCCCAATATCCTAAGTGAAGACAAATTACAGACCTCATTCACAAAACTTGGAATGACACTTTTATAGCTTCTACGTGAGAAGGAATTCCACGTTCACAAAATAAGGGACTATAGCAACAATCAACGATTGGTTCTCTTAACTCCTCCAGAATTTGATGTAAAAAATATACATTCAAATTTGCTGTAAACGATGAAATCAATTCCACCATATAAAACAATGTGATGGGAACAAAAACGAAAATGTATTTAGCATTAGGCAAAGTTCATTGTCAATTTCAGCGTCAGTGCAGTGCGCCGATGCATATGTGGAACTGTCGCGGCTTGGAATTTGAGCGGATTTACGTGGGAGAGGAAATGTGAGAAAATCTCTTTTCGTCACTGGATGTGACACGTTCGTGTTTGCTGTCAACATTAACTTTCACATTCCACCATGATGTGTCTGATCCACTGGTGAAAAGGATGCTTTGATCCTCAACTCTTTCATCTAGAACTGCTGGATACAACAAAGAGGGTGAGAAAGTGCTCTTGATTGAATGGCTGTCTGTGTCTTTTGTGTTGTGTCACAATTGTTATTTAGTTTTTGTTGTTTTGACTTCAACATGACGCTGCGAGAGCGGCTGCCTTTTCAGCAGTTCCTGTATTTTGTTTTTCTAATTCTTCCTCTCCTTGCCTCTTAATTTCATCACTCTGCTGCTGTGAAATGTACATTTCTCCACTGCAAGACGAATAAAGACTAATCCAATTCAATCCAATCCAATTTGTGTTTCCTGGAATGTCTCAAGTCGGAGACCAAACGTCCAACTCCATGGAAGGTCAGCAGCTGATTGCCACTGGGCTTCGAGGTAAAACAGATGTGTGATGGAAGTTTCTTGTAGTGGTCTGATTGACAAATGAGCCCACTTGTGGTGTTGGTGCTAAATTTCTCAAAATGTCGCAAAGAGACATCTGGGTTGTTTTTGGCAGTGGCGATCAACTGATCAGCTGATAGTGGCGAGTAGGTCAATGGGGGGTAAATGCTAAAAAAAGGATAATGAGTCATTTGAGATAAATATATTTAAAATATGAGAGTATCTGTTTCGCCCTGCGACCAAAAAAACAAAGATTCTAATAGGAAAGAAGTAATTTATATGTTTGTGAGGTGCGAAGCCATGACATATAAGTCAGTATCTAATGTTGACAAATTCACAATCTGTGTCACGGATGTGATTTAAAAAAAGAAATATGTTTGGTAAAAACAATTATCTTTCATGCATACCTGATATTAAAGACCCCCTGGCTTCATTACCCTGAAAATGAGCCAGTAATGAATGCATAATTTCATCAATGATTGTTTCGTTCTCTGTTGTGTCTGAACTCTCATCAAGACGCTTGCAAGACTTCAAACCTTCTGATATTGTCATTTTAAATATTACACGTAGTGCTGAAAAACAAAAGTTATATGGTCATGACAATTACCCCCAGTTCATTATTTGGTCTACATTTTACATTTTCAAAGCAAAATGGAACTTTGGGGATTTGTGCATGATGCAACACAGTCCTGCTATAAAGAACACTGACAATAACATTTATTGGAGTATTGGATTGGATTGGATTTGCCTTTATTAGTCTCGCAGTGGAGACATTTACATTTCACATATACACATATATATTGAATATTCATATTCAACTGGATGATATATTTTACGTAGTTGTGACACGCTGCACAGCGTTTTTGTTGACGTGAATCAAATTAGATTTTGGAATTGCTCTAAAGCTAGTTGGTTAGCAGCACGGAAAGGGAATTTGACAAGAAAAAAATGTTGGTTAATGCAGTATTACCGTATTTTTTGCTGTATAAGGCGCACCCCATTGAATGGTGTATTTTCCAACCTTTTCAATATATAAAGCACACCGACTGTGAAAAATCCAAATCCAGTATCATATGTAAATGTATATATATTGTCCAAATATAAGGCACACCGCATTATGAGGTGCTATAGTTGAAGCTGGGGTTACGCACAACTTCTTCTACAGGGGGAAAATGAAGTTGGTGGATGCTGAAAGTAGTTGTGAGACCGGTTGTTGCTCAATATTACTTCTCATACAAAGCCCACCTGTGTATATGTCACGATATAGTTGGCGACCGATGGGTGGCGCTGTCGGGCACGCCGGCACCTGCACAGGTGTTGGTCGTTCCCATCCATGGCAGACTGTCACGTTCTGGTTGCCGACCAACGGATAGCCTCAGTTGCGCAGGTGTTGGTCATCCTCATCAGTGGCAGTTAAAAGGACTCCCAGCACAACCATTCGGGGTTGGGTCATTGCATTGTATTGCAGTGTATTGTATTGCAGTGTATGTGTTTGTTACACCCTGTCAGGTTGGTTTCATCTTGGCAGATTTTTACTTGTGGTTTTCTTTGATACTTTGTACTTTTCTGTTCAATTGACTTTGACTTTTTAGATTTTGTTCCTGCTGACTTTATTTTAATACAATTTGTCAAATACAGCCTACTACTCCCTCCTGCCTGCGTATTTTGGAAACCACAACCACCATCACTGCCTCGCAAACCGTGACAGTATAAGGTGCAGGGTCCTCTTTTGAAGAAAATCATGGCGCACCTTATATGCCGAAAAGTACAGTATTTTTGCAAATTTCCAAGAAAGTCCACTTCCGTGTTTTTCTATGCCTATTCTGGTCTTTCTGCATCTCAGCTAAGCTTCATGCCCACTTCCTTCCGAGGCCAATGGCAAGGTACTGCCAATCAACGATTATCTTGTCAGGTAGCGCTACCGGGTGCCTATTCAAATGGGAGTATGTTGATGCGATTAGAGAATAGACTTGCATATTTATTTATTTTTTTACATGAAAATACTTCAACAAGCTTGAGGCACGGCTGCACAAATCTACAACATGTTGAGGTGTTTATTTTATTAATGCCAAAATGCGTCAGTGGCGATTAAAGGACGTCAAGATAGAAGGTCATGTGGTAAAACTGGCACAATATGTTTATGTATTTTTGTGCTTCAAAAATGTCACTTCAAATCAGACACAAAACACAAAAAAGAGCCCCCTCCCAGGATGAAAATAATCTGCCTCTCGAATTCCATTGGGGAAGATGTGCATGGTGTTTGAAAGCGAGCAACCCATTTCTAGTTATTGCCCGTTGTAAGCGCTTGTTTTCACCCCTGCGCCGCACTTAACATCCTTCCAACCCTCCCTTCTCCTCCAATGTTGAAGCCATTTTGATTTGCTTATCACTGCATATGTCGTCACGGGCACAATCATTTCTGAGAGCGCGCGTGTGTGTGTGTGTGTGTGTGTGTGTGTGTGTGTGTGTGTGTGTGTGTGTGTGTGTGTGTGTGTGTGTGTGTGTGTGTGTGTGTGTGTGTGTGTGTGTGTGTGTGTGTGTGTGTGTGTGTGTGTGTGTGTGTGCGCGCACGTGTGTTGCCACGTGGGAGGGCTTGGCCAGTAATGTCTGCTGCCACCTGCTTTGCGCAACAAGGCCGCAGGCGGTGCAGCACCTCATTCCGCACAATTTAAAGAGCTTTTAGGGCACGTCAAAGGCCTTGAGAGATTATGATAGCCCAACAATTTATTCTTTTAATTTATTTATTTTTGTCTTTACCCGTCACACTGGCCCTCCGAGTGGCTACAAACTGTGATGCTCCACCAGTTTGATTTCTGGAGCCGCAGTAAAGGCCATTAAAAGTGGCATACTATCAGGCGTGATGTAGCTGTTGATACGCACCGAGAACGCGGCTAAGGAGTCCTTTAGTCAGACACTAAACAGCCAAATTACTGCCAGGACAATGTACTCCTTCTACAAGGAATTACTATGTCTTTTTTGTGCCTCCTGTGAACTTGAAAGACTCGACATTTAAACCGGCAGCTTCAAAAGCGCGTTAAAGTAAAGATGAGACGTCGCCGGTCGCTATTCAACTTTAAATGACTCACTTGTGTGAAGATGCCATTTTGTTGAACAGGTGTCGCAGAAGAAATTGCAAGTACTCCTTACACACCAGGGTGTATCAGGCTAATTGTTTGGTGCGGCTAAAGAAAATTCTCAATCAATACATTTTACAAACAGCAAAGGAGAAGTGGGGAGGGATGAGTGTGATGGGGGTGGTGGTGTTGTGTTGGTGGCGTGGGCCCTCACCAACTGCGACAAAAAAAACACACCAAACTGTGACATTTGCTCGATAACAGCGCAAATGAAAGCCGCTGAATGGCCATTGAGCTTCTCCTGCACATTCAGCCATTATGGGCATCGCCGCATTTGTCTCTTTTGTCGTTGAGTGCACAATTTAAAGGATGATGTGATATTTAAAGTTCAAGCCTCCATCTTGTTTGTGTATTCTTTTTTTTTTGGGGGGGGGGGCAGCGTGCAGCAGGTCGCCGGTTCGCATCCTGCTCCGGTGTTTGCATGTTCCCCATATGGGTTTTCTCCGGGTCCTCCGGTTTCCTCTCAGATTCTAAAAACATGCATGGCAGGTAGATTGAACACTCCAAATTCTCCATAGGTGTGAGTGTGAGAGTGACTGTTGCATGTCTATGTGTGCCCTGCGATCGGCTGGCAAACAATTCAGGGTGTCCCCCTCTGAGGGCCGGAAGACGGCTGGGATTGGCGGTACGGAAAATTCATGGATGGATGGATGGAGGGATATACTGTGTATGATACAGTAAATGCTACAAACACAGTGATCAAAGTGTTTCCCATCTTTTTGGAACTCAATACATTTTTTTTTTTGCTGTGGACCTATTGATCAATTATAGAACTATAAAAATGAATGTTTGTTGATTGTTCGAGAATTGTTGCTTCCCTGTTGCAAGAATGCACAAGTCCCTCACATTATTCGTCCCTACTCCCTTGTCCTTTTACTCTTGGTTCTTATGAATAATGTAGAGCATTCAAAGGCATAGTGAAGAGCGCTCTCTCTGCTTCTGGCTGAAAGACACGCAAAAAAATGGAGAATATTTCTCCCAAAAGTTTAGACTGTGAAATGTTCAAATTTGTCAGACTTAGCAGTAGTAACTATGACGAAGAGGGCGGTGAGAGTGCTATTGTTTAGTTAGTGACATAATACATTTAAAATCTCAATATTGGAACCCTTCCTTGAATGCCTGACACTGAAATGCATCTTGCAATATAAAATACGTCGGCTCATTAGTCCACTCCGAGAAGCTAATGTCCCTAGAATCAGAGAGTGAGAAGAGCATCAGCACACAAAGAAACCACATGAACTTTTTTTCACAAAATGAACATATGTGTTTTAATTAGACAGTCACTGATGTGAGTTATGCTTTGTGCTGTGCGAAATGATCGCAGAAAAAAGGACCGCAGCGTTGGTAAAGAGGGATTTCACCGTAAGTGAATGTGCTGTAGGGTTACCTGTTTGAAACATCGCTGTTAAATATTTTACGACATCATAAAGTAGGTTATATATTGTCTGCCGACCAATAGATTCGATAAAGATTTCATTTCAGGCCTCAATAATTTATGGCTCCATTAACTTTGCGGTTGAAATGTGTGTCAAAGGGCTCAGGGGGATCAAAATGCAGTGCTTGCGAGTCTGCAAAAACAAACATTGACCACAAGCACCACGATTGAAAATGTATCCTCAATAAGTAATCATGACATGAAAAAAAAAAAAAGAAATTAGTGCGTGTGTCATAAAAGTCCACAAATATCATTATTTTTTTCCTGGTCGACGGAGAAGATGAGATCACCAAAATGAACATCTTGATAGCCGCTCAACGTCTGCTCATTCATGATTGTATAATTGCATCGCATCAACTTTGAGCGAAATTGTTGCGTTTTGCTGTCTGCGAACCAATCGGCAAAGTGAGCAAATTAGGTGCCGACATCACCCTCTGTAAAACTGGGTTAAATATGAGGGGGAACGCCGCCTTCTTGCAGATCTTGCAAACATTTGCACTTTTCCAACTCTTGTTCTCCCGAAATGGAACAAGCTGCTATTGTAGAACAATTGAAAAATGATTCTAATGGCAAAAAAAACAAAAACAAAGCAAAACAAAACAAAACAAACCCCTACCCCCACCCAAAAAAAAAAAAAACAGCCCATAACATGCATCAAAGCCACAATAAGTAGTCTGCGTATCTCAAAACAACATTTAGTGAACTGGGGTGTGAGAAGGAAAATTAGGTCTACCATTACCATGGCAACACCACAACACCTACTTTAGTGATCTATAACATAGGTGGACTTGTATTAATTCCAAAAGCAATGCATGGGGATGGGGGAGGGGGGCTGTCTGAATTAATTAGAAAAAAAATCCAACAAAAACATGCCGCACATCTGTCCTTCTTTTCTCACCATTTTGGAGGACAGACTAGTACTAGCATTATGGGACAATTTGAAGAAATGAATTACATCAGAAACAGCTCAATCACTTAAAAAAAAAAAATCATATTACACTGTCCAATCAGTGCTGTGTGAAATTGAATTCGCTTAGTTGTCAAAGGATTGTGGTAGAACAGCGACAAAAAAAAAAAACATAAACCATATACATCTGTGTAAGCTCTCAGTCGTACAGGAGTGGTCGAAACCTTCACTTTTGTACAGATGACGGCTGAAGAAACCTTCTCATCGATAAACCATATACACTATATATATATATATATATATATATATGTCGCTGTTCTACCACAATACTGTATATTGTGGTTCTTATATCTAAGAACCAATGCAGAAAACAGAAAAGTCGCCAGCTATAGCGGCAAAGGTGCCAATTTGTTACATTGCACACAATACCAGTCACGGAACATTAAATCCATTTTTGATCATAAACAGCGTCTGAATAGCAGGTCTGCTTGAGATGGAGTACTATCAAGCCAAAGTGGGAAACCACATACAAATTGCAACTGACTAAAATAAAACATGTAAAAGAGCTCAACGTCACCCCACACAAACAACACCTTCTCTCATCCACATGGCTACTGATGCTCATCACTGACTATCATGGCACGTAAATTCTGGCCACAAGAAAAAGTGTCCCAAAAATTGCAAGGGGCCAAAGGAAAATATAATATACAGAAAAGGTTAAAAACTTGCATCCGCCATCACTTCCCAAGAGTAGAATGAAAAAAACAAGGCAGGACGCGTGGTGTGTCGGAAGAGTTCAGATGTAAAGTTGATGTCAAAAAACTGTGTGGCAACATTTTTGGTCTCAGTATCTCTGGAGTGTGATATATTATTAATTTATTCCCAACCGTCAAGTCTCGTCATTCCAAAGCCATTCTCTTGGATGTGCTGCTGCTATTGTATGTTTGTGGAGGTTAGCCGTTATTTTTTTTTTGGTTTGTTTGCCCAACGGCCTTCAGAAGCAGCAGTGCCTGCTGATATAATTTAAACGAAGACCGCGGTCAATATTTTATTTCACTGCTTTCTGTTTTTGTCATGTTGTTAGTTTAATATTGATTATGAAATGCAACCAGTTCAGGATGTCACGCGCCATTGCCTGAAGACAACTTGGATTGGCTCCAACTTCCCCGTGACTCTCGTCAGGCTAAGCAGATCAGAAAATGGATGGATGGATGATTGTGAACCATTGTGAACTGTTGCTGATTATGTGCATGGCATAACTGTACGATGTTATGTTGCATTATTGTTGCATAATAATGTTTTACATAATTGTGACCTTATATCAGTCAAATGAGGAGTTTGATTGGCTACAGAAATTGTTCCACCTTCACATTTTCATCAAAAATGTTTAAATTAGTTAACAGATTGCCACCTGTCATTAAGACATGAATGGATCTGTTCGGAACATGTGACGCCACCTCCAGAACGTTAGAATATCACAACTGTATGGGGGGGGGGGGTTACTCCTTAAAAGGCACTGTATCCATTGGCAGTGAACACAACATCAGATAGTGGTGCACTTGGGAGGAGAAAACGATACCTCCAGGAGCTCTTATTAAGGTAGTTCCTCCGCAGGGCTCAGGAGGAAAGTGATAAAATATTCTGTGAGGAAGATTTTCACAACAAGCGTCCAGGCTCAAGGGCATGAATAAATTACAGGTATAATTAAAGGAAATGTCAGCTGGCTTCTGTATTGAGCTATAATATTAACACCCTGTTCGCATAAAAAGGGACCCTGCGTCTGAGATGAAGATGATCAATGGAAGTGGTGATGTGTTGAGGGACTGTGGGACAGACGACAACACAATTACATCTCTGTAACTGGCACAGCGAATCCAACAACCGATGATGACTTGTGTGATATAGGAAAGGGCAATTATCTGATAATCGGAATGACCGGGGATTTAAGAATACCAGACACTCAGACAAGGATGAGTAGGGCAGTTGTGTATACGGCACATTGTTAATAAATTGAGGGACAAAGGGATATATATATGACTAAATAAACTAATTATTTCTTTATTTGAAAACTGAATTTTGTATTTCTTTGTGTTGCCTCTGAGTGATAGTAAAATTGGTTTGAGGATTTCAAATCTGAGTGTGTGTGATAGATGGGCAAAAAACCATATACATTACAATTGCAAGTATGACACTACTTTCTTCGTGATGCCACAATGTGAGCACTTTGTCGTTTTCTCTGGTCCTGAGCCCAGGAAGAATGAAATGAGGTCGCCAAGATGGGTGACCTCAGCGGCGCTCTGGGTGAGGAAGAAGCATGCGAACCCTTTCATGTACGGTGTAACCTGAAAATATGAGAAGCTTATCCACTCTAGTCCACTAAAAGGGTTAAAATAACTAAAAGTAAAAAAAAAAACAGCATGATATGAACCTTTTCAAGGAAGTCAGAGGATCCACTTCTATTGACATGGAAGCTAGACTTGTGCTCAGAATTAAATTAGTGTAATTCCAGCTGTGTGTTTGCACTCCGTTACAAACAAGATCTTTTTTGTTGTTGAAGTGGACAACTAAGCCAATGATTTTCTGAGCTATTGTAAAAAAGAAAGTGGCGCAGGATACCATGAAATGCTACACCATTGGAAAAATCCATCCATCCATCCATCCATCCATCCATCCATCCATCCATCCATCCATCCGTACATTCATACATTCTTCTACCGCTTATCCTTCTTTATGACGACAAAAAGTCTGTCTGCATCACAGCAAAATAACATCATAGTAAAAAGCATATAGCTAAACAAATAACTCTTGGTCAGTGAAAACTCCGCATCATGAGTTTAGGAACGGGAGTATCATCCACATCCCCCGCCTTTTGGGTTGGAAGTTGTGGAGGTGTATATTCATTTGTGGCTTTCGAGCGAATATGTCCCATTCAGGCACAATATTCATAATAGAAATAAAAGGAAGTTGAACTAAAGCCATAGAAGTGTGCTTTTGATGCTGAATTCCCCACGGGAAGCCTATTAGAACACAATTATTGTCAACATCAATAGTACTGAGGGTTGAGCTCTTTGTTTTTAACATCCCACGTATTGCTTGTGATATTTTCACAGCGTCCAGATGGTCATCGGTGGAAGCGTAGACAAGAGGTGCTCTCCATTCCCCTCCAAACAAATTTGGTGAAGTCCCTCGACTCCCTCCTTTTCAAAACACACTCTGCATGGACACAAAGACTTTTTGAGTAATTTTATCACCCACCCGTGCCACTTTTGTGTTTTTGGTCACTTCTGGCTCATTAGATTGGATTGGCGTTACATGTACAGGACGCTCTGGTCCAGGTGGCTTCGTCCGACCTCCCACGTTATATCTGGTGGCTGATACTCACACCTCATAAACTCACTCATTTGATGCCACATGGCCTGTGTGAAGCGAAAACTGAAACAGGGAGGAAACAAACCGGAAGAAAATAGACGAACGAGAAATATCGCCAGATGTGACAGTGTCTCCTGTAGGAAATTTTCCAGAGAGTGAAGCTAAGTTTGTTTCAGCTATGAGTTTTTATGATCACTTTCAGCTTGTAAGTATGCATCTAAAAATAGATTAATATTGATTGTGAGAACTGCTGCACTTCATCACATTACCGAAGCAATCCACCCATTTAGTGTGTGCTTGGCATTGGGATTGAAAGGTACATCTTGCAAAACTTGGCCAATTGGGGAAACCTGCCCAATTTCCTGCCCAGAACAACAGTGTGAATGGATTTTGCGACGTTCGCAAATAATAACAGACCTGTTTGTGTACGGTGGAAAGATTCCCACTCTCCATCCACTTGAACAGTGTGGCCTGGAAAATTCTGCTTCAGTCTGATTTTCCCCAATACTTTTACCACATATACCCAAGCTAAACATTTTTAAATAAACAAAAATAAATAAATAAATAAATAAAATAATACCATAAAAATACTAAATAGATAAATACATACATAATAATATATCAATAAAAATTCATAAACAAATACATACATACATACATACATACATACATACATACATACATACATAAATGCACAAATACAAAAAAAATTATAAATATACAAATGAATAAATAGAAAAATAAATATAAATAAATAAATAGACAAATATATACATTAATAATAGATACATTAAGAAAAAACCTAAATATTATGTAAATAAATAAATAAATGAATAAACGAATAAATAAATAAGCAGATAAACAAACAAACAAACACATACATAAACAAATAACTAAATACATAAATTAATAAATTAAATAATACATCGTTTCCTTTTGGCTTTTCCCTTCAGGGGTCACCACAGCGAATCAGTGTCATCCATCTAACCCTGTTTTATGCATCCTCTTCTCTCACACCAGCTACCTCCATGTCCTCGTTCACAACATCTATAAACCTCCTATTTAGTCTTCCTCTCTGTCTCCTGCCTGGCAGTTCAAAGGTCAGCATCCTTCTCATAAATAAATAAATAAATAAATAAATAAATAAATAATCAAATAATCAAATAAATAAATAAACATTTTTTCATATGAATTGAAAGTGAAAAATCGTAAATGGGGATGTGAAAAATCTCTCATTTCACCAATTCATTGAACTAACATGCAGGTAAAAACGTGCCGTCTCCGTTTGGTGGCAATGATGTGATGTGGCGCCGGGTGGCGCAGTTCCCTGCCAGGTGCTTATCCCACCGGCACCCTTAGGTGGCTGCACGTACACCCATGCTGCTGCTGCTGCTGCTGCTGCTGCTGCTTCTTCAGCTGCTATTCCATTGCCGTGCTGCCCACTTCTCCTTCCTCCTCCTTCCCCTCCTGCTCCTCCTCCTCCTCGCAGGGGAAGCTGACTTGATGCGCATAATAAATCACCTCTGCAAGATTGCCCCCTCCACCTCACCTCCTATTTTTTTCTCATCCAAAACCGGATTTGAAAGCTGCGCGCGTTGGATTGGAGACCGTCGAATCATTTCAACGTGATTCAGCGCCACCAGCAACGTGGGTGTTGTGCGTGAACGCGCGCGAACCGTTCGTTTGCGCGCGCCCATGCTGTTTTCCTTTTCCCCCCTTTTATTGATTTTATTTGTCATTTTCATGTATGAATGTGATGAGGAGCAGAGGAAGAGGCGAGAGCAGTAGCTATGAGGCGCGTGTCATCTCCACTCGATTTCACCTGTAGTAACGACCTTGCCATTGCGACCGAAATGTTCCTAAAAGGGTTTCCGTGGAGGATATACTTGTCGCCCATTCCCTGAGAGCTCAACCCGGTCGCTGTTTGTTTCAAGACACTCAAAGATACGCGGTAAGATGCACGCTCACGCATAAACACACACGCACATACGCACTCGCGCGCACCGCGTACACGCACACAAAGGCGACATACACTACAACCTGAGTGCCTGCATGGCTATTGTAAAGGTGCATGTACGTTAAATTATTTACGCAGCGGCATATGTCTTTTATTTGTTATTGCACCTAATGAGGTTCAGCGGTTCTTGTCTACTTTCTAGATTTGCCTCAGTCAATCATCTCATACACTCATTGCACCATATAACGGGCCAAAATAGTTTATTGTGGGCTAGAAAATGGTGATATGCTCTCAAAACTGCATCCAATGTCTACACATGGAGTTCATTTATTTATTTATTTTGGTGTAGATAAGCATATTTTACACCATATCAAATCTGCATGCATCGATTGCTGTTTTATTTTGGGTCAGATAGTGATGCATGGAGTTCTATTAGTCACAGAGTGGTCCATGCTACTGGGGGGGGGGGGTGCCCTACCTGGCGTGATGCTTCACTGGCTGCAGCCTCACTTGTGATCACTCTGTCAAATACATGGCAGGAACCCAAGAGCAACACATTTCACGCCCAACTCGTTCTCAGTGGATTGCATTGCAAATCATTTTATGCTTGGAGCACCTTTTGCACAGGCTAAGGAGATCCGATGCAAGCGTTGGACATCTTAAAGTGTGTCTTTTTGAAGATAATATCCAGTTTTGAGTGAAGCTGTCAGAGGGACTCAATGGTATGTGTAGCACTACCAATCGGGGATGTGTGATCAGAGGATGCTGTAAACAAAAATATGATTCAAGAAAGTTATCTTCAATTTTGGCACTTTATATTGATACTACACGATTAAAAGGTCAACATTTTAGAATTTGAATAATATCTGTTTAAGTGCATGGGCGAGATGTGCGGCAACGAGTTGCCTCGCCTCACCTCACATTGCACAATACCTCACCAGCTGGACTGAGGAGTCTTGTAATTGGCAAGCGCCCGTTTCTGTCCCTCTTCACGTCGCAGGTGTAAAGTTGTCAGACACTTTTTTGTGAGCATTCCAATTCTCCATATTCATGCTATTTAATATTTGCATGTTATATTTATTTTTACTGCATGCATCAAGAGGCAGATTAAAAATGCCCAAGGTGAAGCAAACACTACTGAAGGGGCATATAAGAACACACAGGTTGAATGCTGTTCTACATTGTGGCTACTTAGGAGCTGCAATTCTAAAATCAAGGGGATGTGTGTGTGTGTGCGTGTGTGTGTGTGTGTGTGTGTGTGTGTGTGTGTGTGTGTGTGTGTGTGTGTGTGTGTGTGTGTGTGTGCGTGTGTGCGTGTGTGTGTGTGTGTGTGTGTGTGTGTGTGTGTGTGTGTGTGTGTGTGTGTGTGTGTGTGTGTGCGTGCGTGTGTGTGTGCGTGCGTGCGTGTGTGTGTGTAGGTGCGTATTTGTGTATGTAGGTGCGTATTTGTGTATGTAGGTGCGTATTTGTGTATGTATGCATGTATGCATGTATGCATGTATGTATGTAGGCACAGTGATACCTCGGTTTACGAACCCCTTGGCTTTACGAACTTTTCGGTTTACGAACGTTACATTTATGAAAATCTTATGTTTGTATGGATGGATGTATGGAAGGAGGTATAGATGTATGTATGTATGTATGTATGTATGTATGTATGTATGTATGTATGTATGTATGTATGTATGTGTGTGTATTTCCACTTTTTAATGATTCGCTGCCATGCCACTCCGTCTCATAAATTTTTAATATACCTGGCCAGCCACGAATCTCACAGCTTGTCACTATTTTGTGAATATGAGGATTTTCTTTCTGTGAGATTGAAAGTATTTTCTGTGAATGGTTGAAATGTTACATTTAGAATTATACTTTAAAAAGTATTATAATTTATATAATTTAATAAAAGGTAAAATTCAGAACATGAAATTGCAAGTGGTTTAGCGTATGTCAAAAAATGTTGGGTGTGAAATTTGTAATACAGTATTTCCTTGAGATCCAAGTGACTTACGCTTGGTTGAAACTTTTTGTGATACAATACAATACATATTGCTTTATATATCGCTTTAACAACAGCTGAAGCTACAACAAAGCGCTTAACATGGACAGGTATCATATACACGAAATAAAGCAGTCACAAAGATAGTAGGAAGTGAAACCAAGAGTCAAATGATAAAGAGTACAAGTGAGTTTCGAGACGGTTTTTAAAGATGGGCAGCGAGGGGGCTTACCGAATGTTTAGTAGCAGGTGATACCAGAGAGTGGCTCCAGCAACGGAAAAGGATACGGTCACTATCTTTTATTTTACATGTATTTTATTTTTTGCTTGAATTTGCCAATGAAAACTTGAGATAGGCCTACGAGTGCTTGATGGCTGATCCACGTTTGAAATGAGTGAATATGAATCACAATTTGTGAGTCAGAATTCACATTTTGCACCTCATTCACGGTGCCCTGTGAGTGGGCATTTATGTGGAAAAACGCAGAGCTGCCAAATGTTCCAGGAATCACCAAATGCCAACTCATTCCAATTGTAACACGGCGTGATTTGATTAAATATAATTGAAAAACAATCGGAAAAGCTGCACTTTTTTGGAATTGCGAATGTAAATGTTATACTATAGGATTGCAAAAATAAGCCTTGCAGTTAAAGTAATCCCAAAGCAGTCACCAACCCTTCCCTTCGAGTCACTTTTTAAACTGACTGGCCGCACTCAGTCATATATCCAAGCGTTGACCTGCCTCATTTCATTGTGGGCCAACAAAAACCTGAAAAAAAACCTCACACTGGATGAAAAACAACAATTCATTGAGCTATATTGTGAGTAGTTACCCACGTCACACCAAAAAAGTTTATTTGGACAGCACATTTTACAGCAGTGAGTTCTTGACTGTGCCATCCGTCTCCTCGCCGCATTAAAAATGTAATCCTGCAAAATACTCCATGTCTTTTTTTTTGTACCTGTAATCTGATTATGTGCTTTATTTTCACACATTGTTTTTTGGATAATGAATACCTTGCGCCAGAACATTACCCCCCAAGCCTACTGACAGCTTTAGTTGTGCTTCAAAAATTGATCCTCAATTCATGAACCCTGTAACTTGATAACATGATAAAATGGCCACTGTTCTCTTGCTCGAGCTAAATCCAGTCCTTAAAATTGTACTTGAAGATAGTTTCTGAACAAGAGAATCATTCAAACACTTTTGTTGACACTCATGAGAACTTTAATGAACACTTGAAATGCTCTAGTTATCCTAATTTCCGAGTGATATTGTGAAAACGTCGACTGACATAAACAATATTTGTTGTGTTCCTAGTTAGCTGGTCTAAGATCATAAACTCGCAGCCATAAACCCTATTTTAATGTTGCATGCTGAAATGCGAGCTGCTCAAGTGAATTTGCACGAAGGCTGTTATTGCCTTTTAAATTTAATGACAAAACAGTATATTTTTGGTCCAAAAAATGCAGAGGGGAAGTTTAAATACATAATTGGTTGAAATTGCCCCGTGAAAAAGTTTCCAGATAAGTACAGTTTGCTGCTATGCAAAATTAACATTTAAGAATTGCGGACTGCTGATCACATTTTTAAAAACTGGAAGCGAATGTTGTGTGTGTTATGAAGTGAAATATATATAATAATAAAAAACATTATTTATTTCTATTTACACCCGTTTAGGGGATTTCATTTTCAGGAGGGACATCCATATGCTAAACTTAGATCATTGGAACCCTATCTGTGCATTGTATTGGTTCATTTTTATTGTTTTTAACCAATCACGGGTGGGTTTACGGCTCTGATGAGCGGCTTTATATATTGGACAAAAAGCAGCTTGTGCGCCATCTTGTGCATTTTATGGGCGCTACATCGGAGTGTAGATCTTCACCGGTTTCATTGCTGGCAGACGGCTGGAATTGATACGGAATGACTTCTTTAATCGATTTGAATCATATTCATAACTGAATGAGTAACGAGAAAGCATCTTCTCTGAATCTGAACTCTCTGAAGCCATTGTTTTGATTCTGGAACCAGGCAGTGTGTGTCCCATAGTGATGTCACGAACAAGGGGGCGGGACCTTCTGAATCGCCCCAGTTTCGAGCTCATTTGTGGCAGTTTTGGGACACTTTAAGTCATTTTTATTGGTGTTTTGCATTGAACTAAAAATATCAGCCTGCGTGTTTTGGCTATTTTAGATGCTATTAGACGTTTTTCTGATGTCAGTTAGGAAACAAAAAAATGATGTCTAATTTTGACAGGAAATGCATTCAGAAATACATTCGGTAAACACACACATATGCAAACACATTCACACACAGACGCACTTATTCAGTAGGTAATTGCATACTGGTATGCCACCATGTCAGCTAAAATAGCTGTGATGAATGCAGCTTGGGCCTTCAAAGTAAGTAGACTCCCACTCTTCCAGCTGCGCTGTTTGTTCAAGCATCACCCTACTTGGATGCTGACAGAGTGTGATGGAGGTGGTGGATGTCACCATCTTCTTTTTTTGTCATTTAAATCCAGGATGGAAGGTGTACACTCCTTGGCAGGGAGCGATTCACACAGTGAAGCTTTCACACCACCTTGTATTGCCATCATCGTTAGCGCCATTATTCAGTGCAAGCTGAGAATGCGCGTGGTGTGCGGTAAGCATTGGCAACGGCGCGCAAGTGACATGTGAATCACTCGTCTGCTTCTGCTCATGCTAATTTCCATGGCTGAGTTGAACATTAGCATTTGGTAGAGAGGTGCATGTAAACCGAAGGAGGGCGGAGGGGGAACACATTGGTATTTGCGCATGAACCCCCCACTCCAAGTCTACATTATTACCCAGTGTGCCCTTCATCACTTCTCACTCGAGGTGCCAACCAACTGTACGCTGTGCTCCCATCACTGAATTACGGCGTGCAGGACTCGTTGCAGCAAGGAAGCAAGCATAAAAATCCAATTCAGCCGACTTTGAAGCGGGAGAAAGGAAAAAAAAAAGCGGCCAGAGCACACATGAAAGGTGGTGAGGAAAATCCTGGCTGAGGCTCCACGTGTCTGACTTGACATCCAAGGCAGCTGACAAACAATTAGACCCTCTATAAGTAGTGCTGTGAACCAGGCTCTCTGGGGATTAGACCACAAATGAGCCACACATCACGGCTTATGTCTTCTAAATGGAAAGTGAGTGCATGTGTGGAGGCACGGTGTTCTTGGGTATGTGTGTGTGTGTGTGTGTGTGTGTGTGTGTGTGTGTGTGTGTGTGTGTGTGTGTGTGTGTGTGTGTGTGTGTGTGTGTGTGTGTGTGTGTGTGTGTGTGTGTGTGTGTGTGCATGCGTGTGTATGTGTGTGTTCTGTGACATTTTAGCAGATTGGTGTTGATATCTGTCTGTGGGACTCAAGTTATCAAGAACCCCTTTCCAAAAAAACAGTGAATTTATTCGATGTCAAATGTCAAACTTAAGGCCCGGGGGCCAGATCTGGCCCGCCAGGTCAATTTATGTGGGCCGTGAAAGCAAATCACATTTGTCAACTTGCTAAGTTCTGTACCAAAATCACACACTGTCAAGTGTAATAAATGAAATTGAGATTTTACAATCATTTTTTTGACCCTGTTTACGCTCACCTGAAAATTTTTTTATCAACCCGACTGATTTAAAAAATAGTACCTTATTTTCCAGTGTATAAGATTCACCGGAGTATAAGGCACACCCCCAATGAATGATGTATTTTCAAAGTTTTTTTTCCATATACAGGGAACATCTGATTTACGACCGGTGCAACTTACGACCACCCGTACATACCACCACGACTGCCAGACCCTATTTTTTTTCATTTTAATTCTACGCCTGACACTGCAACGCGCTAGCAGCCCAGCAACGCGTATGACAATTTTGGCCAGCCAGCATCTCACTCTCGCACAGCAATCGACCGTGTGATGGCACCGGAGGGAAGAGCCTACATCAACGGCGTCTGTGGCGCGGCCATGACTATAGGCAAGGCGGGTGGGCGTGTGCGCTGGGGCCCCCGCAACAACAAAAGGGGGAGGGCCGCCGCGGCGGGATCGCGCTACAAGAACACCGCAACAGAAACGCCGCGGCGTTGTCGTGGCGGCCTCTTTCAGACAGTTTGTTCTTTCTCGAGGCGAGGTGGCAGGTGGGGCACGTCAGCGCCGCAGACGGATGTGGGGTCTGGCCGCGCCTTGGTGCGGAGAGCGGGGTAAGGCCGGGGAGAGGGCAACCGGTAGACCGGCGACCCAGACACACGCCCGCCCTCCTCCGTGCCGTCCGAATCAGATCATTTGCAAGTCATTTAGCACCAAGTCTTTATTCAACATTCTGAATGGATTTCAATTTACGACCATTTTGACTTACGAACATTTGGTCGGAACGGAACACGGTCGTTAGTTGGATGTTACCTTTATAAGGCGCGCCGTCAATGAACAAAAAAGGTTTCGGAATATAATGTATAAATATGTAAAGGTTTTCCAAATATAAGGCACAACACATTATAAGGCGCTACAGTAGAAGCTGGGGTAACGCACTACTTGTTATACAGGGGTAATGGAGTCGTTGGCTGCTAACAGTTGTGAGAGCTTTTGTGGCTCAATCTTACATCACATCTAAGGCGCACCTGTGTATAAGGCGCATGTTCATCTTTTGAAGAAAATCAAGGCTTGTGGGTGTGTCTTATAAACCGGAAGATACTGTACTCATAATCATTTTATGGTTTCACTGTCATCATGGCTCTCCAAAGGAAGACCTCCAAATTGGCATTGTGACTAAAATGAGTTTGACAACCCTGTTCTATGTGTTCCAGTGTGTCGCAATGCAGGAGTACACTCGGTGGCACTTGATAAAGTACAAAAAAATAGTTGCCCAAACACTTAGCTATAGTTGGCAGATAACATTTAAAAATACTGCCTGTCTGCAAATGGGCATCATAGTGTGTCAGCTGATATAATCAGTTTGGTTGGCAAAATAGTGCGCATACCTCATGGTGTCTTGAAGCCGGTGAGGTAAAATGCAGTGGATGCGTCATTGATTTTGTCTCATTTCCATTTGTGTTCTCAAAAAACGTGCCATATCAGACCTAATAAGCTGCGCTGCTTACGTACAGGCCCCCAGAGTCGGAATTTCTGTCAGCTTTGGAGACAAATTGAATATTGTTAGGTGCGTCTTATAGTGCGGAAAATATGGTAATTGTCTGACAGTTAAATGAAGTTGGATAATTTCCCTCTGCGCACCTGATGAACTTCATGACACACGAGTTGGCTCATTGGTGAGGAAACACTTTTATGTTCAATCACACCGGCAATGAATTTGCGCACAACATTCATATTAAGGTAGCTACTTACCACAAAGTCTTTGAAACACTGCCATAAGTCAGCCGTGCCCACTGGGCTGTTAGAATGACACTGACGACACTACGCCACTGGAATCGGAAACAAGGAATTCATCCAGGCTAAACATACCAAAGGTTATCCTATATTATCCGGTGTATAAGGCGCACCCAAAAGCCTTGATTTTCTTCAAAAGAATACCCTGCACCTTATACGCAGATGCGCCTTATATGTGAAATAGAAATTAGCCAAAATAGGTCTCGCAACTACTGGCAGCAGCAACCGACTCTATTTGCCCTTGTAGAAGAAGTAGTCCATAACCCCAGCCTCTTCTGTCGCACCTTATAATGTGGTGAGACTTATATTTGGAAAACTTTAGCCTATTTATATATTATATTTAAAATCAAAAATATTCATGGTGCACCTTATATGTGGAAAACGTTTGAAAATACACCATTTATTGGCGGTGTGCATTATACTCCGGTGCGCCTTATACACTGCAAAATACCGCACTATGACATTTACAATGTGTTACATGCACATTGTATTCTTTTTGTATATCACCTTACTTCATGCTGATTGAATATTTTGACGAAGAACTGAACCGGGAAGAAAAACAAGATTTAATCTGAAATGATTCATAATCTAACACACATGTTCATTTCACCACTTAAATTTCACAATGAACACATTCACTGCCATTGCCGATTCATTCATTCATTCATTCATTCATTCTTTAATAAAATTGAAACATAACCATCCCATTAATAGCATTTGAATGAAAAATGTCTTTCTTCACTCATTCGCTGTCATTGCCCAATTTATTCGGGAATTGAAAAGTATGACGTGGAGCGGCATGGTGTTCCTTGCGGGAGGGGGGTCGATAAAGCGCTGGTCAGACCTCTGGCAATGTTTTTCTCATCCAGGCGGGGCAGCATTTGCCTTTTGTCCATGTTAGCGCTTTGTTACAACTTCAGCTGTTGTTAATGCGCAATATAAATCAATATGTATGAAATGTATTGTATTTTGTACATTTCAAGCTCAGATAACTCCAGACTCATATAATTTAGGAATTAACTCTAACTATAACTGCAGGACCCGCTTAATATTGAGTTTTAGGACTACATAAACATTCAATTCAGCGTAAGAAACCTTCGACTTTCTTCTTTCATCAGAAAAAAAGTGAAAATGACAAAAACCCTGGCACTGAAGTGGACACATTTTTGCACATTGTCTGGCAGTGAATGAGTTAAATTGTTGCTTTGCGTGGAATATAAAATACATTTCGGTGGAGCTGGCAGGCTCGCTAATGCACTTGCCAATGTGCAAAAACAGAACTTCATGTCCACTTATACTCACTCACCTTAGTACAGTGTTGAGGATTTTTATTTTGCGTGTGTGTGTGTGTGTGCGTGTGTGTGTGTGTGTGTGTGTGTGTGTGTGTGTGTGTGTGTGTGCGCGTGCGTGCAGACGTTTGACATTTTGTAATTGCATCATTACTCACTCCATCTGCCCCACTCCCCTCTTGCCATAAGCAAGCGCATGGCAATTTGCAAACACATGCTCCAAGCAGACAGACACTTGTCCTTGATTACGGACCCGGGTGGAATGGCTTCCTCATTGGGCTGTCCACATCCACATCAGAATGTGGTTGAAAACGCATTTTGCCACTGTGGGTAGATCTAATTGATTGGATAGCACCTTATTGTCAAGGCCAAGTGTCCTGAGGCTGCCAGAAAGTGAACCCGTCGGAGTGATAGATGAGTTGTGTTGTGGGTCGCTTCCCTAATAGTGTAACACTACCTCAGGTTCTGTAGACCTGCCATGTCGCCGTCTAAGACACCTCTGGGGTCACTGTGACCACCACCAAGACTGAAAATGCGGCGTGATGAAACTCTCATCGTACAGGATTTGAAGTATTATTTCATTTTGTCATTCGCTACGCCATCCGGATGAGGTTATGGAAACGCATGAAACTGTTTGCGTCACATAAAAAATATGATTGGCTGCTGAGTTTGGCATTTTCAAGCAAAATTATCTTTTTGAAACAGGTCAAGTGCTGTCTCACCAGGATCACAAGTGCCATTTCAAAGCTTATTGGATGAAAGTGTCCTTTGCCCTTGGTTGCCAAAGATGACGTTGCCATGGAAACATATTCTGCTGTTATCGATCATCGAGTGTTTGGCAGGTAAGCCGCACTTGTATATTTTTTATGGGTGTCATTATTCTCTTGCATTTAGACATTTACAGATGCAGGATGCTCACTGAGCAGATGAAAATAATTTCATTGTCGGAGGCTTGGGGGCAGGGGTCCCATGCACTCACAAACACCCACTGCTCCTCAGTCTCTTTTTACTGTTGCAGTTTTGTTTAGTGTCACACTGAGAAATGTCTGTAATTTGTCTTCTACACAATATTAAAACAGAAAGAGATACAAATACTACTCCATTCGTGCATATTGATGAATATTTTAACATCTGAAATAGTTTCTGCTCTTCACCAGTCAGATTTTCACAGTGAGAAAATTGACTCCATTTTCGTCCCAAGTGTAACGCTCGCATGAGGCAGGGTCTTGCCCTGAGCAGAGGCAGGTTAGACCTCGATATGGAATTTTCACAAATCAGTACAAGCCAGCACTGTGTGGCAAGAAACAAAGAAACCATTGTCAGCAAAAAAAAACAGATTCTCTATTCGTTTAAAATCAACACGTAAGCGGTGCAAGGCCCCCCCACCCTCATCCACTCCAGCAGTGACTCATGGTGCTTGTCATCTTTATGAATGCTCTATGAGAAAATCTGCCACACGTCTGCGGTGTACAGGATAGTTCTTCCTGTGCCCCCATCAAATTCACCAAAATCCCATTACGCCAATGCTGACACACGGACGGTTCCAGTAGGCATAAAGTTTCATCGGGTCAAAGGGAAGGCCCTTGGTCCACCTGGACGGCCATCACGGCGCAGAAGAGCCTGCCAAATTCCCGAAACTGGAAAAATGAGGCTGGCACCGGCCGGCAAATGAAAACAAGCGGCGCCAGTTTTTATGCTCCAGTGCATATACGCCGTCTCCAAATACAAAGCCCACTATGTTGATAATTAGAGTTGTACTGTAATGTGTAGTCTTATTAAGCGCCTTGCAAGGCGAGGAACGTGTCTTTGTATCGCACCAATTATGGAAATCCAGAGTGCTTTACAGAGGTGACGGAAACTTGTTCCAAAATAAGGTCGTGAAGTATGAAAAAAACAAGATTACTTCTTCAAGGCGAAACAAAACACAAAAAGACCAAATCCCACTCATGATGAAGTGAAGATCACACATATAAAAGCTAAACGGTGAAATCAATATGTTTGATTGATGCAAAAAGCCGCTGTGAACAATAAAGTTTTCTGGACAGATTGACCTGAAGCGACGAATGAGATACCAGGGGTTCAGGAAGTTTGTTGTGTAGTTGAGACAGAAAATTGATTTGATTTATGTATTTCTCTTTCTGAAAACAGTAAATAAAGCCATACTCATAGCGGGACTTCAAGTAATTGAACATAATTTGCTACTGAAAGGTTTTTCCATTTTTTTGCCCATCCAAATGATCCAGCTAAAAAATTCGAGCCACTTCTCAGTATGATGCAATAAAAAAACAAATAACTATCTAACTGTGACAATCAAACCACGGTATTGTCTTTCACGGGGTATAAAGTGTGATTTTTGTATTGAGCTCTTGCTTTTCAATATCATCACAAAGGTGATTGTATTTGCCATCGAGGGAGCCCGTTGAGTATTTGAACCTGAGAGATGTTCACACACCAGTCAGAATGTTAATCAAATCGCAATTTGCAATTTCTACCGCACTACAACAAAACAGCCAGGCCGAAATTTGAAGTGAGTTGAAGACACAAAATATTTTTTGGGGGAGAGG
Organism: Hippocampus bargibanti; assembly: GCF_051943395.1. Classification (NCBI taxonomy): domain Eukaryota; kingdom Metazoa; phylum Chordata; class Actinopteri; order Syngnathiformes; family Syngnathidae; genus Hippocampus; species Hippocampus bargibanti. The sequence goes on from NC_142734.1 coordinate 30,959,020, forward strand.
TAATCATAGACGTTGCACCTTTGCGAACCGCAATTCCAAGACAGAATTTCCGAAAAAGGCCAACAATGTTTTATCATTACATATACTGCAGGAATACTTTAATTTTCATCATTTATGTCCTCGACAGATTGTCTGGATAGTGGGTTGTACCACGGTCCAAGATGGCGGATGGAGCCAGGCGATCTATTTATTCCAGTGGACTCCATTGACGAAGAGGCGACTTTGACTTGTGACGCCAAAAGTACCCCTCCTCCACAGTACAGGTTGAAGCAATTCTATTTGTTCTATTTTGTATACAATGTATCAATGTTAAATCAGCAACCTGGGTAGAAAACAGGATTAGAACCTTTTAATTTGGACAGCACTCCGGGCTGTCAGCGGCGCACGATTCTCGAGTGGAAGGCTTCCTCTCTCAATGCGCTATCGTAGCACATCATGGAAACGGTTCATCTCCACCCAGCCGAGCGTGCCCAGAACCTAATTTGTGCTCTGTGCACCTCGGAATAATTTACAAGATAAACTCAAACCACAGATTCAATGTTGAGATATCTCACAGAGGAATGTTATTTTTCTAGACTGAGAGTAGACTCGGGAGTCTTCTTTCATTGCGCAACGTGTAATTGTGATTAATGAAGGCGCTTTTGTTTTCGTATCTATTTTTTTTGCCCTCGTTTTATCCCCATGATGGAATTTATTTGCCAATTTATAGGTCGCAATATTGCTTTTAAATCCTGAAAACAGAGGCTTTTGATGTGTGGAAAAGTTCATTAGATCCATCCAACCATCCATCAATCCAACCATCCATTCATTCATCCGTCCGTCCATCCAGCCATCCATCCAACCATCCATCCATGCATGCATGCATGGATGCATGTATGTACGTATGTATGTATGTATGTATGCATGTATATATATATATATATATAGCCGCTCACTCACACGAACTGTGTCAGTGAGCAGGTCCATCAAAATATCTCCCCTCCAAATGCTTGAGACCCACTGTGCTGGACTATAAACGTCACCTGAGCTCTGCGTTCAATTACCGCAGCACGAAGGAGCCGAATGATAGTGGAGTGCATTATGTCAGCTCATTATTTCTCTCCGTGTGCCCAAGACCAGGTATCTCCATGTCGTGATTAAAGGTGAACGGAGCACGTTTCGACGTAGTGTCTTGTCAAGCTGGCTGTGCATGATTCTGCTTGCCCTCAGCATCTCCCCACTTCTTCTCTTGAAGTGTAAATGGGCCCCTATTGTGATGTCCTTTTTTTCCCCTGTCCCCTTGCATCTGATAGTCCTGTCACTCGGGCAGACAGATGATGTTTCCACAAGCAATAATTCTCTTCGTAGGGAAAAATAAATAAATAAAATACAAGACAATTTTGCACAGGAATGTGTAAAAGTCATTCAAGATGAGTTCCTTAATACAAAGGGACAAACTGGATCTCCAAATGACCCTGAATTTGAGAGTCAACAGTATAATTCACTTCAAAGATGTTATTTCAGTCTTCTGCCAGCAATTGAAACACCAATTCAGTCAAGTTTGTTTCATGTTCTGATATTTAAGTGCTCTTATTCAAAATGTGCACAATATGACATTAAAATATATTCTTCTTTTTGGAGAGCCGTTGGAGAATCACTCCTTCAAACAATTTGAAACACAATAAATAATTGAAAGAGAATATAATTTTCATTGACTTTTAAAAGCAGGAACAAATCTTTAGCTCATCAGTAATATTAAAAAAACAATATGATCCATCTTCATTTCTTGAGCGCTTTCACAACAACTACATTACTGTACAACTGTAGATTTAACACAAAATAAGAATAAAGAGCATAGATTACCCCCATTGTGCAGGGACTAAAACGGTTTACGCTCCATAAAGTATCCACCGCCCAGCTCCAGAAATTTAAAACTGCTTAATTGCATGTTTAGCAGACCATGCTTAAGGCTAATCTCTCGATGCCAAGTTATTATCTACTTTGCTAAATGATTGACACAGCACGAACAAGGCTTTATATTTATTACTATATTCTATTTGGCAGGGTATTGTTAAACTTTAGAATGTATGTTTGTGTTTCGTTTTAAGGGTGAATAAAAGTACAAACTCATTTTGATAATCTCAGACTGAAGGTATTTCGCACCTGCCTGAAATATTTGTGCCGGAATTATATCATGGAATTTATCCGAACGCACACCCAAACACAGAATCTTCGACAGTAAGCACGCATTGATTTGCAATGATTCGTATTTATTTATTCATTCATTCCGTTTTTTGAAGGTTAGACATGACAGCTTTTGTAAAATTTGCCATTTCCTCCACACCTTTCATTTCATCAGCGTACGGTCATGTGGCCAAGGAAATTATTTTACCTCAGGAACATTCTCGAATAGGTTCTGGCCTTGAACTTATCCAGGGTTTGTTATTCCACAGCTTCAAAGAGCGATGCATTGCTACAGTCGTTGAGATGTTCTTTGGATTTCATTTTTCAAGAGAATATTTTCCACACTATAAGGTGCACCTAAAAGCATTCAATTTTCTTCAGGGTTCACTTTATAATCCAATATGGCGTATATATTGATCAATGTTGAGTTTCCTTGGACATAGTATTTTGAACATTTTCTAAAGTGCTTTGTTACAGCTGCAGTTAATTATGAAGGCTATGGATAAGTAACGCTGTCTTATTGTATTGTATTGTATTGTATTGTATTGTATTGTATTCCCTTTAGTGTATCTCCATCTAGTGGAGGCAGCCAGGGCTCCTTATAAATAAAGCCGTACTCTATTATATCCCGTTTGCGTAGCGTGATCTAGTGAATGTATATAAATACAGTTGGATTGTATTATATTCCCTTTAGCGTCGCGTCATAACTATTGTAGCTTCTATTCTATGTGCCTTATCATGCAGTGCACCCTATAAATGAAAACGGGTTTTAAAAAGGCCATTCATTAATGCCGCATCTTGTACTCCAACTAAATTGACCTTCTTATATTTGTACAAATTGTTCAATTTGCAATTTTTTTGTGTCATACTTTTACATTGCCCCTTCAGTGTGCAGGAGGCGCACTATAATGTTAAAAGTAGCACAAAAGCTATTTCCGTGCCATGACAATGTCTCCTACCTCATGCTATTTTTTTTATCATAATGAGGGGCCAAGGTGGAAGAATGTCATATGATGTCAATCTAATGTGACAGTGAAGACGAAGTGCGATATTGATAATGTCTAAAATACCTTTTCAAACCTTCATCTTCTGTTCTCCTTTAAATAGCCGAGGACAGCTTTGTGCTTGATCCACTCAGATTAAAATTTAACGGTCCCAATGGGGAAAGCGAGATTGTTGCCTCAGCAGGCAGTGATAGTTGAAAGACACTATGGATTAAAATTGATAGAAAGGGAATATGACCGCCACATGCTTCCTGTGTAAATAAAACATGTCTGCTATGTTTTTACATAAATTAACTAGAGTTGCAAATCTTTGCCCTAATTAAGACATATCTTGATTGAATAGACTTGGATTAACAGGAAAACATACTCAATAACGCATTGTAATTTAACTCTAAAACAACAATGATTGCATTCTAATCAGGAGAATAGTGACTGAAGTTGCCATGGCAACCTCACATCACCTTTTTCAATGGTCTCTAAATGTGCTACAAAGGCGGACTATTCACCGAGGAGGAACACATTTTGCAGGGCAGAAAGAAGATCCTGCGACTGAGCCTATTGAGAGGCTGTGGATCATTTGGGGAAGGGAGCGACAGCACTGAACAACATACTTAAGCAATTTTAAGGAGGGTTGTCATGAAGAAATAGTGTCAGAGTCGATTAGTCCACCACATTTTCATTAAGTTTCAAAACATTTTTTCTTGTTTATTTGTTATTCTTCTGTGATTAAAAAAAACAACAACCAACCAACAATTGCCCGTAGGCAGAGGGATTGATGTTGTACTTAGCGACTGTTTTGAGGTGAGTCATTCCGTCATTGTTTTGGAAAGTAAATGCTTGCAAATGTCAATTTTCATTCAACACAAAAAAAGATAATGTCTCTGTTTTCATGAAGGGCTGCATAAATTAGAAAATAATTATTATTAAGAGGCTCAATGCCTGGACGAGTTTCAGTTAAACGGTGCATGTGAAACTTCGGTGTCAAACTCAAAGCCCGGAGGCCAGATCTGGCCCACCACATCATTTTATATGGCCCATGAATGTAAATCAAAGACAACGACGTTCATGATGCTTGTTAAAATCTCCACACACAATTAAAATTCTCACACGAGTGATACTGTGTGCATTTTCTTCTTACCAAACCCTTCATTACAAAAACGTAAACATTAGATGAATAAATCGTTCTGAACTTCCTTCGGTGTTAACGCACACCCCAGGGCAAACTGGAACTTAAATCTGGCTCAAGGCAAAAATGAGTTTGACACCCTTGTTCTGACCGATGAGTCAATCATTCAAATATCGTACAGACTCTTCCCACCTTAGAAACGAGATACGTTCCGAGCGGTCGTTCGTAAGGTGAATCTGATCATAAGTTGCTTCAGTGCTATATTTTGAATGGATTGTATGTTTAAGTCAAACACTGAACAGGGAAGTATAAAACACAGATGCTCGAACAGTCGTAAAATAAATTCACACCTACTGTTGTACGATGACATATATCCTTGGGTCTTCAATAAGCCATTACTGAAGCTGCTGGCACATAATTATCGAATATGTGCCATTACCTTTTGTTATGCATCGCCATTCGCCGCCTCCCACATACTCTACACAGCCAATCGTAAGCGAGCTCAGCGGATCGGGGCCTGAACTCGTTGACAACACTTCAGCATAGAGACCAAGCTACAGGTGTTGCTTGGTCAGCCATGGTGTCCGTAGCGTAAACATCCAGCCCTGGAAACCTCTAATGTGTCTAATGCAGGGGTGGGCAAACTTTTTGACTCGCGGGCCGCATTGGGTTCTAAAATTTGACAGAGGGGCCGGGCCAGGAGCATTTGGAGGGAGTGTTTGGGCCGGAAATACTAAACCTAAAGCATTAAAGGACAACCGACGCCTCCTGACAAGTTATCTCCATAATTTATAAAATCACTTCAAATGACTTCGACTGAGCGTATTTTACAAAGATTCCACAGCATATAGCTATAGTTTACGTTTTAAGACTTACACATTCCTTAATTTCATTTTCATTTTTTAAATTTTTATTTTATTTTATTTTATTTATTTATTTATTTATTTATTTATTTATTTATTTATTTATTTTTACATTGCCCTGACTTCTGAAATTGTCCACACATAAGACTTTTCAGTTGTCACATTATTCGTTTGTGGGAACAGAAGCTTTGAGGCAGCGCTAGGAGAATTCATAACAACTTAACCTTTCACGTCACACCATGCATTTGACACCGAGAGTGAGTGGATATTCAGGATATATTATTCATACTCAACTTCTCCCATTGCGTCTTGCTTGGTTGCAGAAAACGAATGGCGCATTCTGCCAGGGACTGATGGTGTTCTTGCCCTCACAGATGGTCGCTGAATGGGACTTTCATAAATCTGAGCCTGGATCGACGGCGGCGTCTGTCAGGGGGCAACCTCATTATAAGCAGCCTGGACCGCTATCAGGATATAGGCGTCTACCAGTGTATGGCCTACAACACTGCAGGAGCCATCCTCAGCAGGAGAGCACATCTCAAGTTTGCCTGTAAGTCACTCCCTGTCACTTTGTGTCTCTCGTCACTCAGAGGTGGCGTGGCCGTCGCACTCGGTCAGCAAATAACATGGAGGCAATTATTTGCAATATTTATCAGACCGCCGTAGCCTGCGTGTGAAGCTGCATGAAATGTTAAAAGTGTGTGTGGGCGTTTAGTGTGAAGACCTCTGACTCATCACTTTCAACTACATGACTGGAAAACAACCCTGATGACTTGTTCTTCTGAAGTATGATATAATATTGGGTCATCTGGGAGAAGCCAACCAGCAATTAGGTTTCTTTATGGTGAAGACAAAAGACACCAGAATCCTGTTTCACACCATGCAAATGCAGACAATGAAAAGAAAGAGTGGTTAAAATAAAGGATCTTTACCGCTCATTAAGGACTCTTCTCATGCAGATCACCTACGCTCGGAGCCATATAGCCACGCGCCGTTGGTTCCAATCAGAAGGCTTTTAACACATCCGCTTGCTGAGTTACGGTCAGATTTGTTGAGAATGCGATTTGTTGGAAACATGGAAAATAGATGTAAATATTTTGCCCTTCTTTGCGGAAACATTATTGCCATTAAAACTTAAGAGAAAAAAATCACCAGCGAAGGGGGCCAGTGAAGAAAGTCGGAACTGTTTTTCAATACAAATAAAGTGCGTTGCCACCATTAATCCAACGCTGCGAGCGTCAAAGATTATAAAAAATCAAACAAAGCAATTTCATGTAATGTTCTCGCACATTAGAATTAATGGTTGTTTAACAAAACCAAATGATTCCAAATGAATGGAACTCTCGTCGGAAATCAAACCTGGTATATTTGCATACCGTAATACGCTTGTTAGTTTTGTCCGTAAAAAGGAAATTCGGCTAAAAAAATCATTCATTAATAAAATTGAAACATAACCATCCCATTAAAAGCATTTGAATGAAAAATGTCTTTCTTCACTCATTCGCTGTCATTGCCCAATTTATTCGGGAATTGAAAAGTATGACGTGGAGCGGCATGGTGTTCCTTGCGGGAGGGGGGTCGATAAAGCGCAGATCTGACCTTGGGCAATGTTTTTCTCTTCCATGACGAAGGGGTAGCATTTGCCTTTTGTCAATGTTAGCGCTTTGTGACAGCTTCAGCTGTTATGAAAGCGCTATATAAATCAATATGTATATATTTTATTGTATTTTGTACAGTCGCCCCTATTTTAAGCTCAGATAACTCCAGAACTGTATAATTTAGGAATTAACTATTTTTTTTCTGACAAAAGAAAAGAGTCTAAGGTTTATTATGCTGAATTGAATGTTTATGTAGTCCTAAAACTCAATATTCTGTGGGTCCTGCAATTTGAGTGAAAATGACATAAATCCTGGCACTGGAGTGGACACACATGGAATGTATTAGAATTATTTTTAAGTGTGGAGTCTTCACATTAGAGTTGTTGTTTTTTAGCGTAGCTGGTCAATCACCATCCTGTCTCTCAACTGATTGTTCTTCTGCCTGCTAGCAAACTAGCTCGTTAGGTGGCCTCTCTCGTGGAAGGAGAGAGATGTCAGCACATTGTTATAATCTGCCGCAAACCTCTTCCCACCAGAGACATCGTATAAATATGTGGAGAGATATCCATGTGATAAAAGTTCTGATTTAAGAAGCCTTTTCCGTGAAGGTGAAACATCTCCAGCAAACAATAACCATTTGTTTTGCCTGAATGTCACATATGCTAATTTTACTAGGATGTTCAACAAACTGAATATTCAAGAGATAAAGATAATTGGTATGCATTAGCTGTAAAATATCTATTCTTAAAAGTGTTCATTATCATTATCATTAAATTGGGGCTGCTACATTATAGAGTAATTTTAATATATGCAAATTCCTTGTGCAATTTTTACTCACAAACAAACCCATTTTCTGATTTTCTGTTTATCCTCGCAAGGGTCGCAATCATGCGCGAGCCCATCCCGGCTGTCTTTGGGCTGTCAGCCGGTAACACCCTGAACCGTTTGCTAGACAATTGCAGGGCACACATAGATGAACAACTATATATATATATATATATATATATATATATATATATAGAGGATGGGTCAGCTCTCGGTTCCAATTTTAGGAGGGCTTTTTAAGTTTTCAGTTGGAGTGTCTTTAGTGTGTCTATCTGTATCACTCTCCCTCTTTCTGTGTTGCTCAGGCGTGGCTGAAGTGCAATTCCCCCAACAATCCTCTCTAATGGATTTGTGTCGGTGTGCTGCTCAAAGCTTTTACCCTGTCTCTGTTCCACTCATACTCAGTCAGTATGTCAGCTCCTGTCATCATGTCCCTTTTGTCTTCTCTCCCATCCCAGACCTGGATCATTTCAAAGTCCACACCAGAAGCGCCGTGTCCGTTAGAGAGGGACAAGGAGTAGTGTTGCTCTGTGGAACGCCCACGTCCTCAGGAGGTTTGAAAACAAACCATTGAAAGACACGACTTCCCTGAAAATGTTACGTCATGGTCAATATCTTCTTTTTCTGTTGCAGATCTTACATATGCATGGGTGTTTAATGAGTACCCGTACTTCGTCCAGCAAGACAATCGCCGCTTCGTCTCTCAGCAGACGGGAAATCTTTACATTGCCAAGGTGGAACCGTCCGACGTGGGCAACTACACCTGTGTCGTGATGAACAGCGTCACAAAGGGCAAAGTTCACAGCTCGCCTACATCCCTCATCCTCAGGACAGATGGTGAGAAAATAAATTGCCATGCCCTTTTTTATTTTGGAAAATGAGAGCTTTTTGTGTTTCGGCAGTAGTTTTGCACCTTGGTTGAATCGCTGACATCATCGAATTTAGCGTCACTTGTGCCGTGTATGGCAACAAAACAATGGACGTCACTTGCTTCCTTGCTCACTTTCAAAGCGCTCGCTGGTGAATTTCCAGGCCTCATTCTCTTCTGGTGCACTTTCACAAAAATAGTGACTAAAGATTGGTTTTGAAATGAATTAAACATAAGCCATACATCAGTGAACCATTACATTGAGTGTTCCAGTGGCTCGACCGGTTACTTTCCACTCATTGCGCAGTACATGTCTTCAATTCGGCCGGAAGTTTAAAATAGACACGCCGTTCAGCATTTAAAAATAATTCCGCTCAAGAGCAGATTTAAATTATTCCACATGACATTGTTGTGCATGCTTTCAACAGATTTTTTTTTTCTTTATATTATGGACGTCCATGTTTTTGTTCCTGTATTGCTTTTACAGCCTCTAATTTATATCATATTGCTTGTAAGTCCTGAATAATGGAAGAATGTGATCTTGTGCTTTCTCTTGGTAGGAGTGATGGGTGAATACGAGCCAAAAATAGAAGTTAATTTCCCAGACAATGTACCCGCCGCAAAAGGATCAACAGTTACGCTGGAGTGTTTCGCTCTCGGGAAGTAAGCTGGATTCCTCAATGCTTGTTTTCAATCCCTCCCCGTTGGGATGAGAAACTTGCGGATAAAGAAAAGTTACTGTCGCAATTATATTTTCTTAAATGGCAGAATTTTAAACCTTGACGGGGTCTGATTTTGTTGACGGCTTCCGTCCTCGTTTCTCTCGACTCAATCTCGAGACTTTTCAGCGGAACTTGAAATGAGAACGTGTGCTTTCTCCCTTGCAGTCCTGTCCCCGAGATCACTTGGAAAAGGGCCAACGGAGTTCCGTTCCCCAGCAAAGTCAAAATGAAGTACGCCAACGCAGTGCTGGAGATCCCCAGCTTCCAGCAGGAGGATACGGGAGGATATGAGTGTGTGGTTGAGAATAAGATGGGCAAGAATACCGCCGCGGGACTCCTGGCTTTCTATGGTACTCTCTTTTTAATTTCAAATGTCAAACATTCACTTTTGAAAGAAAAAAAACAACAGTTCATCCCTCACTAAATTTCGAGCGAGTCATGACTTGAACTGAACAAGTCTTCCGTCACACATACTTGTTGAGTCACACAGTACCTATCTATTCATACATAAGCCACTTTGCATTCCATCTCCCAAGTGGCATTAGTTTGCCTTTTTTTCTGAAACCAATCTCTGCACCATCGGTTGGAATATGCACATTTCAAAACGCAAGGCATGCACAATTTCATAACGCATCCATCCATTATCTGTCGCTTATCAAAGGTTGGGTCTCAGGGGAAGTAGCTTCATTAGGGAAGCCCACACTTCCCCTCCCCAGCCACTTCTTCCAGATCCAGAGCGTTCCCAGCTGGGTGACGTAGTCACTCCAACATGTCCTGGGTCGACCCCGGGGTCTTCTGACAGTGGGGCATGCCCGAAACACCTCACCAGGGAGGCGTCCAGTAGGCATCGTAATCAGATGCCCGAGCCACCTCATCTGGCTCAGCTCTACGTGGAGGAGAAACGGCTTGACTATGAGCCCCTCACCTGATCTCTCAGGGAGAGCCCGGACACCCTACGGAGAAAGCTCATTTCGGCCGCTTGTTTCCGGGATCTCGTTGCTTTGGTCGTGACCCATAGCTCGCGACCATAGATGTGGGTTCAAAGTCCGCATCACAGCAGAACCCGCACCGATCTGCCTGTCGATCTCTCGCTCATCCGACCCTCATACGTGAACAAGACTCCCAGATACTTAAACTCCCCCACTTGGAGTAAGATCTCCTCTCCGACCCACTTCTGACTTTCTACAGTCAGTAAAAGACATATTCATGTCATTTAACCCTCTCGTAGTTTGTTCCCTCCTCATTCCAAAAGTGTGTTTCCACGCTTCGCCTGATAGCCTTCTCAAACTTTATGACTTTTTAAAGTGCCGTTTCTTTGACCGGGTGAGATGTCACATGACAACTCACTTTTATATTATTTATTATTATTTTATTTTATTTCATTTTATTTTTTTAATGGGGAAGTGTACGATACACTCAACAACATGGTCATTTAATTGAACCAATTTTCACCTATACAGTCTGAACGGCGCATTGCAATATTCTCACAGCTGGCTTTCCTTTAATGCCAGTTATTACTGTTTTATTTTGGGTGGCATACGTTTGCCTGTTAAATTGAGAGTGCAATAAAATTGTACTTGATGTGATATTGGATTTGACCACTGTGTGTTTTTCCAATATTGTGTCCGAGGAAATGAACAAAAAGCCTTAAACTGTGCACACACAAAGAAAAAAAATATGCACTATGGGCATGCTCCATATGAGCATGGGCTGATGTGACCTGTTTTCATTCCGGTGACACCATTTTACCCCTTCCAAATATCTCGGCTTGGTGTTTGTGTTCCCTCAGCCAAGCCTCAGTGGATTCAAACCATAAAGGACACAGCTCTTGCCATAGAGGACAATTTGGACTGGGAGTGTCGGGCCAGCGGTAAACCCAAACCGATTTACACGTGGCTGAAGAACGGCCAGCCGCTGCTCTCCAGGGTAAAAATGGGCCTCTTGTCTTCACCGGTGTTTTATTCTCAAGACTTAATAATTCCTTTCAACTCATCCTTTGATCGTCCACCCCCAACATCAAACTCATTGCCGCTTTTCCAAGTGCAATTCATAGAGAGGGTAAACATGTCACCGAGTGAAAAGACACGGTTGCTCATCTACCTCGGCAGATCACATCGAGTGCAGCGCGGCGGTCCCGGCGGAGGTTGCTCCATTTCATCCGAATCGAGTCACTGGCAGCTCTTCATTATTAATGGCGCATATTTAAGACCGTCTTGATTAAGGGACAGCGAGCTTAATCTGGTTTGAAATACACCTCGCCACAGTCCGTGGAAGCCTTATGCGAGAACCACAGCTTTTTGCTTGATTGTCTTTCGCCTTGCGGTGATTTATTGATGCGTGTCGAATAACGCCTGACTGTCGGCCTTATTTAATGAGATTGACCCTGAACACAATCTGTCTGGTAAGAGCATTTATTTCAACTGGACGTGTCGTTTTTATCCTTCAACTAGATGCCTTTTCAGGTATTTACCGTGTAAGCAAATATTAAACGAGCTTGCCGGGCAGATCATCAGAAGCCAAATGATCAGCCTCGGCAATTAGAAGGTGCTTAGTGGGGCTTCAATTACTCCCAGGTTATTTTTCTGAATATTCACAACCGTGCTTTGGTCCCTGGCCTTCGTGAATAATGGAGAAGGAGGTGGATGATACACTGAAAAAAAAATCGGAATTTACTCAGTTTTATTTCTTCATCCAGATTGATTTTTTAAAAGTAGTTTACACCGTTTCATTTTTCTCTGAACCATTTCCTGCTCATTGTCATTCGGAACAGCCAGGAAGACAGTCCGCATTGTTTGTGGTTGTGGTTCAGGTTACTGTTGCAATGCAAGTCTGATGCAATTAACAATTTGCTAGGATGCTATAATGACATCCTGACTGACATGTCGAACTTTCCGGTGATTGTATGAACAGACATGTTGGCCAATTATAGCACAGTAACAGGCGCGCAGGAAGACGGAACCTAGAGACACGGGGAAATTCGTTTACAAACAATGCATAGGTTGCTGAGGCATTCATTTAACAATGTGTCTCATTACATGATGTTGGGTGTCAGGATTGGACAAGGTTTTCACATCTCAGTGTCTGAGTAATTGGATGTACTGGGCTAAAATAAATGTGATAAACATCATGTAGAAAGATAACATATTTCTTCCTCAAAATGACAGCAGAAAAGGATACAGATTTTACCACAGATTTGACAAAGCGTTGAATTGGTAATGGCTCTCATCTCCTCTCTGATGGCTTTCTTGCTTTCTGGGAACCAATTAAATTCGTACGCCAAGGTATCACTGTATTTATTTGTCACTTCATCCATTTCCAATACATTTTATCATGTTCATTGGGGTGAGAGTTTGCTGGGCTGTATTTTGGCAGGCACAAATATGGTTTCCACCTGGATTGATATATTTCGTATTTGTTAATCCAGTATTGATCCAGGCCCAATCCAATGCCTATTAAGCTTTGCCAGAGCCCACCGAGTAAAGCAAAGTGTCAGCCAATAATTACTTTCTTTCATTCCTCACAGGATCGGATCCTTGTGAAGGACGGCGCGCTCTCTGTGTCCGTGCTAACACTTTCCGATGCCGGAATGTACCAGTGTGTGGCCGAGAACGAGCACAGCGTTATATATTTTGCTGCCGAACTAATGGTTTTAGGTAGGGTGGCATTTATCTCTCCCTTAAATCATCAAATCATTGCTCCGGAATTTTAAAGGTCATTTGACTGACATTCGGAAAGGTTGTCCGGCTTAGCGGATAATGGGGTCAGTCAGGATGTTTTAGTGGAGGGCAAACACATTTAAAATACAGCTTCTGATATTTACCAGCAATGAGTACAGAAATGCCACAAAATGTTTGTTTGAAGTGTAACACTAATAATTTGATCAACAAACTCTTTGATTTTTTTAAATAAATTGAAACCATGATAACATTTCATTTCATAGCCAATTAGGGCTGCCAAGGTTTGTTGACTAGTCATGACTATATCGGCATTTATGACAATTGGTGTTTTTTTTTGGGGGGGGGGGGGTTACCATTTTGTTGAACATATAAACTAAATTCAAAATTGTAACCCTGCTGTATTGAGGTTCCACTGCTGTTCTCACCTTTCTACCATCGTTTTATGAAGTTAACATGGTGATTTTTTTTCCTATCAGCCTCTCCTCCAGACTTCACTGGGACTGTCCTCAGAGCTTTGCTTAAGGCGAAGGCAGGAAGTACAGTGACACTGGAGTGCAAACCTCAAGCATATCCCTTGGCAAGCATTTTATGGAAGAAAGGGAACCATCCTATTCTCACTAATAACAGGTAAGCACTGAAGTCGTCATATTTATTTTGCATTTGAGATCAATATATACATAAAATTGATAACCTTGAAGACATTCTGTCTTTTTAAGGATTTAATAAAATTCCCCATTGGAACATAAACAGCAAATAAAGTTGATTTGGGCACACGCAAAGTGCTCATTGACCGGGATCAGACTCCCGGACTCCAGTCGGGACTCTTAACGTAATGTCATGATAGAATCACTTAACATGAATTGATGTTGGCTCCAAAACTGCTGTGTGTGTCACTGGGCTCTTCTAGGATCACCCTTTCACCAGATGGAACTTTGAGGCTTGCCAATGTGAGCAAGTCCGACGCAGGCAGCTATTCGTGCTTTGCTAGGAATCGATTTGGAATGTCCAGTACAACAGGAAGGCTCCTTGTCACAGGTAAGGTAAACCTGAACCAATATATGGATCCGGTTTCTGAATCTATTTGTTTGTCAAAGCTGAATTATTTTATATATATAAAATGTATGTGATGGGTTAAAAATGATCCTTCCCTCTGGTTCATGGCTCTTCCCTCATGATCCTTCCCTCTGGTTCATGGCTGTTGTTAGAAGTGTGTTAGAAGATGGTAGTAAAATCGGCAGGAAGGTGTTGAATAAAATAGATTATTTTAATCTTATAGACAGCAGAGACAATGTGAGGTTGGTTGAGGAGGGCCAGAGAGAGAGATGGGGCGTGTTGGGAGAGCTTTTATAAAGACGGATAGGATGTGACATCATGTATAGGGGGGCAGAAATGTGACGTCATGTAAAGGCAGGCAGGACGCAACATGACAGGAAGTCCAAGAAAAACAAAATGACGTTAGCATGGGGCTTGTCAAAGTGCCACTGATATTCAACTGTTTCATTCATGGTATTGTTTCATTGCAAATTAGAATCACGGCAGAACATTTTCTCTCCACAAAGGCGAATCCTTTTTTTTTTACTCGTCGGGCATATTTAAAAGGGGGTGTTTACCTGTTTCGACATCAACGGCTATAGGTCAGTATCATCCAATCAAAAATGCGCTCTCTGCCAACTACCGCCCAAACCAGAAATGAACAGCGAAAAAGCGAGAATATGTGTTTAGTTTTATCGGCGAGCCAGATGCAATCATCAAAAGAGCCATATATGGCTCGTGAGCCATAGGTTCCTGACCGCTGCTCTCGAGCCTTGACACAACGAACTGACTCGATAGCTTAATATTTTGCGCGTTTTCTGCTAGGTTAATGAACGTGTCGCATACTATTGTCTCCAATGAAAAACTGTCATGGCCCATTATTCTTTTAAATTACCAATATTTTTTTCCCCCAGCTATATTGCGGCCAGTGACACAGAGCCATGACCTCGACATTGATTATGACCACCAACAGTCGCGAGGGAACACTCTTTCGATGTATTTTTTTTAATCATTTGGCAAGGTTTAAAAGGGTGTGGCATGAGAGCAAAGCTTCTTTGTTGCGCTTCGATTCATTTCAGTAGAATTGACTTGCCTTTCAAAAGAGGTGATTCAAGGGCCAACTTCAAAGGATGAAGCAAGTCGAAAGTTCAGTCGTGGTGATGCTGCATTGGGGCGTAACTTCAACAAAATTGGGTTTATCAACACACCTGAGTGAAGTAGAAGTAGTTAGATAATTCATTGAATATTATCATTTAAAGGACAACCGACGCCTCAGTACCAGTTGTGTCCATAATTTGTAAAATCAATTCAAATGACTTCTACTGACCGGATTTTACAAAGATTCTACGGCAGGCATGTGAAGGCGAGAGCGTCAGTGAGGAGTTTGTTGAGCGCGCGGTCAGGACAAACCATCTATGATTTGGCGGAATTTAACACAAGTAGGTATTATTGAGCTTGAATATTTCGTTGTGTAATAATATGTTTTGAATGTTGAAAGTGATTCCATTTTTCAATAAATGTTGATTTCTTTGCCCCTTCGATGGAAACTTAAAAACAGACGCAATCTTGATAAATCACAGTGCATGTTATTTTAATCTATTTCCATTTCCTCCTCCAAGTATCTGCGAAATAGTCTGTAAATGCCATATCTTGCCTATTCCTTGAGACAAATTTATTAACTGATCAGGGATATTTTTCACATTTGAAAGACAGTTAATAAATTGGGTTGTAGTGTTTTTACTGTGCTATGAGGTTTGTACATACTACATTTAAAGGACAACCGGCACCATTTTTTGTTTTTGTTTCCCACTGACATCAGAAAAACGTTTTATAGCATGTAAAATACCCAAATCAGGCTATAGCTTACGTTATATGCCGTTATATTTTACGTTTTAAGACTCGCGCTGAATATTCAGGAAGTCTTGTTTTCGAGTTGATGACGATGCCTGACGTGACGTCACGTCTGGAACGCCCCTGACCGAGAAAGCGACACATAATGCATTTTGTGTACTTTGTTTGGTCTGAAAACTTCGTATTGATCTGTGTTGATGGTGAAATTAGAAGGAAAACACATAAATAATGTGATGGTGAATCGTTGTGTGTTGCACCAAGACTACTATTTGATACTAGTTGACACAAATTCCCAGCAGACAAATCAGCCCATTTCCAACGGAGCTTGGGCGCCATCTCGTGCATTTTCTGGGCGCTACATTGGAGTCCAGACGCCTCAAAATGGTACGGAAGGACTTCTTTGATCGATTGCAAACATTTATGCTTTCCTCTTCAGAACTATTTGAATCATATTCATAACTGGATGTGTATCAAGAAAGCATCTTCTCTGAATCTGAAGCTATTGTTATGATTCTACAGCAAGGCAAGACGTTTTGATGTGACGTCATGAACAAGGGAGCGGGACCTTCTGAAACTCGGCATCTCCTGTGTCATTTTGAAGTAGTTTTGGGACACTTGAACTCATTTTTATTGGTGCTTTGCATTTAACTAAACATATCAGCCTGCGTGTTTTGGGTATTTTAGAAGGGTATTTAAAATTCTGTGAAACAAACTCCACGCGAGTAAATATATTGTCGATAAAATGAAAAAGTGAAAACGCTTTTGCACCGCTCAAATAAGTACAGTGTATTTCAGTCCTGTCAAGTCCGATTCATTTGATTTAAGCATCTCGAGTGTGAATAATTTCTGATTCCCTTCATCCTCCATTAATGCAGACAAGTTGTCTGTGCGCTTTCAGTGAGAATAAGACATACAATAGACATTAATTTTTAAACATTTAGATTCGGTTAAATCAAGCACTTTTGTTTCTAACTGAGAGTGCTGTGGCCCAATCCAAAAACAACTCAGGCCCACATGAGACAAGGTTAAAAAGTTCCCAAATATATATCATATCCATCAGACAGGCAAACAATAAGAAACACATACTTTTCCTAAGAAAAACAAAAAACGAAAATAAAACAAAAGCACAAAAAAAGTGACTCTCAAACATGGCAACAACCTCACAAGCGTTTTGCCAAAAATACCGTGGCAAAATGCTTGTAGAATCACTCAGCATTAATGTTGGGTAATTTCATTTTTTTGTTTCTGTTTTTTTTTTTTTTTTTTTTTTTTTTTTTGAAGATGTATGTGTTTCGCTTGGCTTCTTGTGTGATTGATTATCTCCATCGGGACTGTTTATGATCGCTTCAAAGATAGCTTTGAAAAAACGTGTTGTAGCACATTAAAAGGGATTTTTTTTTTATTATTAGTCTTCGTCTTAGTACTGTATTAGTATTAGTATTAGTATTAGTATTAGTATTAGTATTAGTATTAGTATTACTGTCATTGTTGTGATTATTATTATTGTTGTGGTTATTGATTGTTATTTTTTGTGACAGTTTTGGGGGTGAACATTAACTCATTCACTGCCATTTCCTTAATTTGTTTGGGTTTTAGTTTTTCTTGTAGGGTGCCGATAAAGCGCTGGTCAGACCTCTGGCAATGTTTCCCCTTCCACTAGGGGGCAGCATTTGCCTTTCGTGCATGCACTTTGTTACAGCTACAGCTGTTCTTATAGCGCTACATAAATCAATATGTAGGCATTGTATTTTGTTCAGCCACCCCCATTTCAAGCTCAGATAACTCTAGACCCATATAACTTGGAAATTAACTCATTTTCTGATGAAAGAAGAGAGTCTAAGGTTTCTAATGCTGGATTGAATGTTTATATAATCCTAAAACTCAATATTCTTTGGGTCCTGAAATTTAAATGAAAATGACAAAAACCCTGGCACTGGAATGGACACATTTTTGCACATCATCTGGCAGTGAATGAGTTAATGGAGCACTGAGAAACGTTCACAATGTTGGAGCAATTGATTACAAAATATTCTGCTGTTAGCCAAGAGCGTCACGAAGGTGACAGGGATAAAATTTAAGACTATTTACTTTCACTTGCAACCACATTTGCTGGTTACTGAGTCTCCCATCTCCCTCATCCTTAAAAAGAACAAAAAAAACAACTCGTGCCTCCTCTCCCCACTGGCCAAATCATGTCTGCTGAAATGTGAAGGTCTGAAATGCATCGGCAATGTCGTGTATGTATTACAGATGGGCCCTTTTTTTTAAACTTAGGATGACTTTTTAATGCAATTTATTATCACCGCTGGACCTCTCCGCTCGAAGTTGACAAATTACTTGCAGAAAATGCAGTGCAGAAAATGTCTTTGATCACGTGGAGGTATCTATTTTACAATTTACAGTAGAGAGGTTTGGCTCTGACAAGAGCTTTGACAGATGAGTGAAACTACCGTATTCACCCCCTCCAGCCCTAATGAGGACAGAACACTACCCAGTCAGCATACGTTTGTCTTCATAGCTCCATTCCGAGTCCCGTTTTGTATGCCTTCGCTATCGAGCCCCTTTCCGTTGCATTTTGTAGTGGCCCTCTCATTTCAGGTATTTTGGGAAAGAGGGTGCAACAAAGGTCCCTTTTTATCCTGACGATTTGCCCCGCTACATCTCTAATTTCTCTTCGTTTGACTCAGGAGGTGTCACACCAGACGACAAACTCAATTTGAATTAAAGTGACTCATTCCCTTCGAATAAGCCACCGCATGGGTACCTGCTCCGAAGCTTGACATTTACCACATAAGATGCTTAAAAGCCCTTAATCAAAAGGAATTGGGAAACTGAATTGTTTTTAATCTGAACTTGAAAAGCGTGTACCCGTGGGGCTGACTTCACTTCAGACGGCATACTTATTTTGTTGGCATGCAGCGTAGCAGCTAAACGCCTCTTCACCATGTTTGCTTTGAAACTCTGGACTGAACAAGTTGACCCCATTCAGATGAATTGAGCATCTCCTGATCCTGTAATCCTTCAATCTTAATATGCCTCCATATACCTCTCACAGCCATGCCGTTAAACATGGAAAAACCATGGGGATCTGAAGACTCAGCGGGGACAGTGATCAATCGATAGTCTATATGAGAGGTGTTGGTTGGTTTACATGTTTGGATGAGGGGGAGAACCAAAACAGGAAGAGTTCAGAAATCACACATGGTAAACGATAGGAGAAACAGGGTAGAGTTTAGAGAGAAAGGATTAAACTGTTTGTAGTTTATTTAGGAAAACAGGACATGGAAGTGAGACAGACAATATCAAGAATGACTGAACATAATTAGAAGCACAGTAGGATACTGGAAAAATTGGGGTTTGGCACTCGGGGCGAAGATGATTGTTGCGGGTGTGTTAATGGTGTTGGTTAATGGCTGATTCGATAGTATGGGAATAGTTGCAAAAGAAGTGATAGAAAATGATCGCAAATATGGAGGGTTAAAGCTATTGAATCAAGATGAAAAACATCACCAAAGGTGAAAAACCAAGCTGAAATATCGAAGGGAGATTGATGACCAAGTGTAAAAAGTGATTGGGGCTCAACAAATGTGGACGCTAATTTTTTTACACTCTATAAGAGGGGGTTTGAATACAACTGAGCAACAGGTTGATAAATGGAGGATAAATGGAGGTTATCAAGATTATTGGTTATATCGGAGGCCGACTGAGTTTGAAACCACAAGTCACATTTTAACTGAAATAACAAAACATCAAAAATGTTGTACTTCATATCAATTTTGTGATGGCCGCACAGTCGAATGACAGTCAATATTAACATGTTTATTCATCATTATAATTATAATAGTAAAAAAATAATGTATAATCAGAAAGAATGATTGCCGGGATGCACAATATAATGATGACTGCTTGAGAATAACATTTTTTAGGAAATAGGAGTGCTATTAGAGGAATTTTATACTTTGACTTATGAGTATCCACATATGGGGTGCAACTGAAACAGCATCGACACCACTGTGGACCACCTTGAGTTCAATTCGGGGAGCTCTGGGAAATCGGGCACGTTCCATGATTTCAACACTAAAGCCTTCATTTGTCTTATACGCCTTGTGTGAATTTGAAAGCGATCAGATAAAACACCTCGAAGGAGAAGATTGATATATGACATTTGTTGACATTTGCTGGCGGAGTTGTGACTAATTAAGCAAAGAGATCTCTTCAGGGTGGGAACTCAATCCTTCTTGACCTTGAGGAGTTTGCTCTGTCATGAGTCCGCAAATGTCATCAATCGTGTGTTCTTGAGATTTCTTCATTAATTTATGTATGTACTTATTGGTGGCACGAGTTACAAGAGATAAACTGATAATCTAATGCTGTGAAAAGTAAAACCAAACATTCCAGTGTTAGCGATGAAGTCAACTCACGGCTACCATGAGAATATTATAAAAACATCAAATGGCACGAAATATTTAACTCATTCACTGCCAAACAATGTGCAACAATGTATCCACTCCAGTGCCTGGGTTTTTGTCATTTTCACTCAAATTGTAGGGTCCACAGAATATTGAGTTTTAGGACTGGATAAACATTCAATGCGGCGTAAAAAAAACCTTCGACTCACTTCTTTCATCAGAAAAAAATGTTTATTTTGACCTTACTTTTTTTGTAGAGTTATCCTGATTGAAAGTGGGGGCGGCTGAACAAAACGTAAATGTTGCCCCCTCGTGGGAGGGAAAAACATTGCCAGAGGTCAGACCAGCGCTTTATTGGCACGCCCCTGCAAGAAAAACAAAAACCCGAACAAATTCGGGAATGGCGATCCACGTCATGCTTTCCGATTCCCAAATAAATTTGGGAATGGCAGTGAAGGAGTAAATTTATCTAACTGAAATAATTCAAAACATCTGTTAATGGTATTTTATCTATCTATCTATCTATCTATCTATCTATCTATCTATCTATCTATCTATCTATCTATCTATCTATCTATCTATCTATCTATCTGTCTGTCTGTCTGTCTGTCTGTCTGTCTGTCTGTCTGTCTGTCTGTCTGTTTATTAATCTATTGTTTTTTTGTGCTAGATCCAACCAGAATTACTCAGGGACCACTCAACATGGAAATCATCGTAGGAGAGAGCATTGTATTACCCTGTCAAGTGACCAGCGATCCAGTCCTCGACGTTTCCTTTTCCTGGGCCTTCAACGGACAGCTCATTGCCATCGATGACGGTCACTTCGAGCTGGTGGGCGGAGTGAGTGACCTTCGTCCGTCTTCCTCTTCAAAATGTGTGAATGGGCAGTTGGCACGTCTATTCCACCCCCGCTTTCACTTCATCTATGCTGTCTGTTTGGGGAGGGAGTTTGACATTGAGATAGTCCTTGGGAGGAAAAAAAGAGGAGAGTGCAACTCGTGTGATGCTACTTGTTTCTTTTTGACTATAACTGCTGTGGGATGGGGACACCCTTATAGATTTTCATTTTACTCGGATGAATGGGTTTTGTGTTGCTTGCTCTGTCAAAATACATCTTTTGTGAGTGTTGTTTTCATTTCTTTCTCACTCAGCCCGGCTGCTCTTTTCGGTTTCAGATGTTACTCTTACATTGTCACACGAAACAGAAAGCGGATACGCATAATTAAAGGTGTCTTTAAAAAGAACGAAAGCATGGCAAAGCCCCAAATGACGGCGCACTTTCAGAAGACCCACGCACGCTTCAAGATGAATCATTCTTCGTGCGCGTGTTTTCTTATCTGAACAGAGACTGCCTTCCCCGGAAATGCTTGAATGTCCCCAGCTCAGAGAGATTATCAATTTAACTTTGCTGCTTCAAGAAATCTAATTTCCATAATTAAACCACGTTGGCACAACTTGCACATTTTCCTCGCCGATGCGATTAGAACAATTTCTCCGCTGATTCACTATTCGGTTTTACAAATTCTTTTTTTTTACCCTCAATTGTCTCTGTAATCCAACAAACCTATAACTGCGCAAGCATGAAGGCCCAATCGGCTCATTGAGGGTGGTGCAAAGATTGCCATTCCTTAAAAAATAAAATAAAATACATAACTATCAAAATAAATAAATCAATAAATTAATAAATACATTGGTAGATAAATAAATGAATAAACAACTAAATAAATAAATACATAAATAAATGGATGGATAAATAAATGAATAAACAATTACATACATAAGCAAATGAATAAATGAATGAATAAATACATTAATTTCTGGACAGATCGATCAATAAACGAAGAACCAACTAAAAAAAATAAGCAAACAAATAAATAAATAAATGAATACATAAATGATTACATAAATAATTACATACATAATTACATAAATACATGATAGATCATGATAGATAAATAAATGAATAAACAAAGAAATAAACAGATGGATAGATAAATAAATGAATAAACTACATAAATACGCAAATCAAGAAATGAATTAATGAATTCATGAATTAATTAAGTAATTAAGTAATTAATGAACAAATAACCAAATAGATAGACATATAATAAAAATCAATAAATAAATAAATAACCAGATAAATAAACAACTAAATAAATAAATAAATACATGGATAGATAGATAAATAAACAAATAAACAACTAGTGAATGAATGAATGAATACATACATACATACATACATACATACATACATACATACATACATACTCACATACTCACATACATACATAAACGTAGATAAATAAATAAATGAATTAATCAATGAATGAATGAATGAAGAGGTGGGGGAGAAAACATGGTGACAGTTTTTAATCTTTGACCACTTCTCACCAGAAGACTACGTTTTTTATTACTGTCAATGCTGAGTCATGTTGGTCTTGATTCTATTAACGTTTCTTCTTCCCACTCCTTTTTTGTTGTCACTGTGACTTTTTTTAAATAAATGTATCACATTGTCATTTGATTTCTAAAAAAAGGAAAGAGAGAGAGAGAGAGAGAGAGAGAGAGAGAGAGAGAGAGAGAGAGAGAGAGAGAGAGAGAGAGAGAGAGAGCGAAAGAAAGATTTGTGCTAGCCTGCTCAAAAACAAACAAAAGAAAACGAAATCAATCAATCAAAGACTGTATCTATCATTCCAAGCAGGTCTTTCAAGAAAAATATCTGCAGCATCTGCAAAACCATTTTTCTTCTCTTTTATTCACACCACCTGAAACTCGCACCCCACCCCCCTTCCATCCGCTACAAAGTTGTCACACGCTCTATAATCTTCCATGCAACATTAATCTTTCCATGCAAATCTTTCTGTTCTCCTTGCCAGAGAACTGCAGGAGATCTGATGATCAGGAATATTCAGCTAAACCACACGGGCAAATACATCTGCGTGGTGGACACGGATGTGGAAAGCCTCTCAGCCGTAGCTGTATTGATCGTGAAAGGTAAGAGGAGGTCTCCACCGCTCCGGATGCGCTAATTAAAATGGGGCTCAGAGCAAAGGGTCTGTTTGAAAGTCCTGCATGGTAGAAATTAAAGCTCCCAGCCAACTTTGAAAGTCTGTGAAAGCCACACATTGATCCAAAATAGTATTTCGGCCCTATGAGTCGGCAAACTGTTTTGTTCTGAAAAGATAAAGTGTAATTTATCTTTGGAGAAAAGTCATCATGCACGCATGCTTCTCTCCGGCTGCGTATTGTTCACTCAGGCTTTTAAGCTCAAACAGGCTTGGTTTCAGGCAGTGAATGGAAGGAGGCTAAATAGCCCACGTTGTCATCAATATTACTTCGCGGGTTTTATTTGCAGGTTTTGTTTGCAGGTTTTGTTTGAATTGTCACACACTTGATGACAACCAAACCAACAGCCTTGTTTTTCTATCCGCCATCTTTCCGCTATTCCAGCCAATCGTTATGCATGACGATATGGGCTCCCTTTGTCATGAGCGACATCAGACATTTTATTTTATTTAATAAAGCTGATTTGTATGGCAGCTGGGTAAGAGAGCTTGGCTCCTCGATTGGATCAATGTGCCAAATTGCGGCGCAAATTGACACTGCACAAACGTGTTAAATGCCAAAGCCAAGCAAGTGCAGAGAGGATGTGCAAAGGTTCCAAATCCACAGGCTCACCGTCACAAAACCTTATCCGTCACCGTCACAAAACCTTATCAACTGTTTAGGCATTTCTTAACTTCCGTCAAGTAGAAAATGTGTGTGATAGGAATATATATATATATATATATATATATATATATATATATATATATATATATATATATATATATATATTATATATATATATATATAGAGAGAGAGAATTTGTAATATATATATATATATATATATATATATCATATATATATAATATATATATATATATATATATATATATATATCACACACATACCGGTGACTCTACACTATTTATACAGAACATCCTGCTGACGGCAGCTGTCACCACTGTGCCATTCAACACGCATCAAGCGGCTTCAAACGTTAGGCAGCAAACCATGAAGCCGGTGGCAACCAAGCGATGTGTCATTTCAGATATTACTTTCCAGTGCAGCTGCCAGCTGATATGATGCGTGGAAACCTTGCCCGCTTTAAACCTGTGGCCAATCTATAATGATAACAAGAAAAAAGGCTCTTTAAACAATGATTACAATACAGAAACAGAATTTGTAATGCCCGCAATTGGGCGATCCCACGTTTACAGCAGTCGAATGGACAGCAGCAGCACATAGTGTTCATTTCACAGGATCAAAAATTCACCAAACATCTCCATCAATTGTTGTCACTCTCACATTCTCCGGGTAGTCCGGTTTCATGCCGTGTTCCGAAAAACATGTATAGCTCGTTAATGAAACACCCTAAATTGTTCCTAGGTGTGAATGTGAGGACAGATGTTCGTTCGTCTCTGTGTCCCTTACGATTAGCTGGCAAGCGGTTCAGGGTGTCCCTGCTGACTGCACAAAGACAGCTGGGATAGACACCACGACCCTTGTGAAGATAAGCTCATCAGAAAATGGATGGATGTTATTTATCAGTTGGTAATTAAATTGAAATAACGATGCTACACACATTGTCAAGTGGCAAGTAGGCATTGGCAATGTTTGTGATTTTTGCACAGCACATCGGATCAACAACGTAAAAGAAACGAGCAATCATAACTCCGCAGTGAAACATTGTAATCATTTTCGGCTGAGTAAATTTTTACACTGTTCTCAATGCCACTGAAGGTCAATGATCTTTTTTCCTCTTGGCGCTCCGGAATAGTTATTGCTCACTTCCCTGTCCCTCCCCCCTCATTATATTTACCACGGGAGGGTTTTTGATTCCACTCTACTTAGTATTTCATAAACAGTGCACCGTGGCATGATGGCCCTCGGGAAAGTCAATGCTTAAAGACGATATACCTTGTGAATGAGGTCTGAAATTGTTGTCATTGTCCCTGTCCTCTAGACAGATGACA
The DNA here is from genome assembly GCF_051943395.1 of Hippocampus bargibanti. Taxonomy (NCBI): domain Eukaryota; kingdom Metazoa; phylum Chordata; class Actinopteri; order Syngnathiformes; family Syngnathidae; genus Hippocampus; species Hippocampus bargibanti. The sequence goes on from NC_142734.1 coordinate 30,984,178, forward strand.
ATTTGATCATCTTACCCAAGCTGTCACATTTACGTATCGTTTCTATATGACAAAGCACGTTATTCTCATGCCACGTGTTTAACCCGAGCCTTATCTATCGCCATAAAGATCTAGAACCCCCCCCTAATTGGCACACATTTTCGCTCCTTCCAGCAAAATGTAATCAAGAATATTTAGAATTGAGTGTTGATTGCTTTTGAGTCGCCATGACGACTGTATTTGCAAAGCCATAGGTTGTTACTTTTCTGATCAAGAACCACAAATGACTTCTTGAGATCAATACTGGGAATTTCTCAATTGTGTGACCAGTAATGGTTGCCTTCTCTTATCTTATGTGACCAGTAATGGTTGCCTTCTCTTATCTTATTTTATCGTATCGTATCATATCTTAGCGTATCTTATCGTATCATGTTGTGTCTTGCCGTGTCTTATTCTGTCGTATCGTTTCTTATTGTATCTTACCGTATTTTAGAGTATCTTATCATATCTTATCATATCTTATTGTATCTTATTGAATCAGAATCATCTTTATTGCCAAGTATGCAGAACACACAAGGAATTTGTTTCCGGTAGAACATGCTGCACTAGTATCATCATCAAAAAATTGATAAGTGGCACAATACAGTTCCATTTGGGCTACTGTTGAAAGAGTTCAAAGAGTTCAATATCTTATCGTATATTATTTTATCGTATCGTATCTTATCTTATTGTATCGTACCTATCGTATCTTGTCGCTCTTGTGTCTTATTGTGTCTTGTCATATCGTGTCATATCATATCGTATCTTCGCGTAGCTTATTGTATGTTATCATATCGTATCGTGTCGTATCTTGTTGTGTTGTATCGTGTCGTTTCGTATCATATCGTGTGTTGTCGTATCTTATCTTATCGAAACTTAGCGTATATTATCATATATTATCGTACTGTATCGTATCTCGTCATATCTTATCATATCGTATTGTATCGTGCTGTATCGTACTTTGTCGTATGTTGTCGTAGCTTGTCGTGTCTTGTCGTCTCTCATCTTGTTGTGTCTTGTCGTGTCTTGTCATATCGTGTCGTGTTGTATACTAGTATAGTAGTAGTAGTTGTCTTGTCTTGTCTTGTTTTGTCTTGTCGTGTCGTGCAGTGTCTTATCATATCGTATTATATCGTATCTTAGCGTATCTTATCGTTTTGTATTGTATTGTATCGTGTCATATCTTGTCGTGTCTTGCCGTGTCTTGTCGTATCTTGTCGTTTCGTATCGTGTCACATCATATCGTATCATATCTTGTCGTGTCTTATCCTATCTTATCTTATCTTATCTTATCTTATCTTATCTTATCTTATCTTATCTTTGTTGAAAGTACAAATATATCCCGCCGAGGTGGAGAACAACAGGCGAAAATGGAAATACCGTCAGTGGACTGTACAAATTCATCATACCTCAAAACCTATTGTTTGCTGGTTAAAAAAACATGTAACCCCTTCCATAATTAGAGTATATAATTTGTATCTGTTTAAAAGCCAGTTTAGTGCGTGAGCCCTGGCTCGGGAGGGGGGGTTATTCTGCGGTGTCCCTCATAGCTCCATGGAGGTTTATTATTTCTGATGAGCTGACACCTTCATTAGAACATTAAACGGGAGATGAGGATGAATCACCCCTCAAAAGAAGGAGTAATAGAAATAAATGATTAAATGCTCATCCTTCTCAACTGTGAAACCCTTTTTCATCTTTCATTTTCTTTTTTAACGCGACTCCCGGCATCTACTCGTGTTTGCTCTTTCATCGATCAGTTACCAGGAGGGCCATGAAAGGAAGTCTTGTGGCGTGAATGAATATTACGGGATAAATTGTGAATTCAATTTTAATTCCCCGTGAAGGGCATCACCTCTATTTGAACCCGAAACTCAAGAAATATTGCCCCTTGCTCAGATCGATTTGAAGGTGTTAAGACTTTTCGCCTGATGGCTAACGATCACTGGGAGAAATATTTTATTCACGGCAACACGTTTCTTGGGGCGTGCTGCATTAGTTCGTACGCCCCATGTGGAGCATACCTCTCAATGTGTGTGTCGTTCTGATTGAGCCAGGCCCGCCCAGCCCACCAGACTCTGTGACGGTGGAGGAGGTGACAGACAGCACAGCCCAGCTGGTGTGGACCCCTGGCCGGGACAACGGGAGCCCTCTCATCAGTTACATCATTCAGACCAGGACGCTTTTCACAGTGGGCTGGCAAAGGGTGAACACCGGTAGGAAACCCTTCAAAGAATTGTTCATTTAATTGCACACTTTCTCTGACATCTTGCGGCCCTCCGTAGGGAGATTCAACTCGAACTCTGTGAAGTGGACAGAGTTAGAGGTCAGAGGCACGGGTGGGTGGGGTGCCTTGCTTAATCAATGTGGTGGTCAGTCATGCTCACCAGAACCACTTCACACCTGTTTCAGTCAAACCAAAGGCTGCACATCTTCTCCTCGGGTTAACCCTTTATTGTGCAAGGAGAAATGGTTTGTTTAGTAGCCGCAACTACGTCACCGGCAAGAAAAATGGCGGAACCTAACTTTTTTTTTTTCCATATATTGTGCATGAAATGATACAATTTTGCATGAATTGTAATTCTGTGTTCCGAATATTGGAATTTCCATTGTAGGGAATCGATCGTTGCTATCATTTGGTGGTAAAAAAAAACTATATATACTCATATACGTTTTTTCCCAGATTAAGAAATATCTGTTTGACAGAATACTTACTGTATTGCAGAAAACTGATATCCCCATTTTTGTCATTCAAAATGTTTTTATCTTGAAGTAAAAAATATCACATTCATTTTTTTTTAATGATAACACTGGAAAATAATGTTTTTTTTTCACATGATTGCAATGATGTCCAAACATAACAAAAAGGGTGCCAGGCATTGACCTAGAATGGGACGCCACATGTCATGGCCATTCGATCAGATTCAAAACTTCGGTTGGTCACAGAGTAACTGCTTTCCTCTACGTAGGACCTGAACCATTTTAGAACTGTTTCTTTTCATCTCAACATTTGCCACCTTTTCAAAAGTACTGTATACGTACTGTTCTGTTTTATGATCAATTGTATCAAATAATGTGATGGAATAATACAGTTCCCTTTGTCTGTGTTTGATCTTATGCCATTTAAATTTTAAATAAGAGCACATTTTGTTCTGCAATGAGGTCACAAACCTTATTGGGATTGATCAAAAGGTCAGTTTGACTTTAAGGAATTGCTGAGGTGATTAAAAATAACATTCTGGACTATCTTTCAATTAAGAAAGAAAAGGTCGTAGTCGGTCTATTATTTGCTAACAAGGAGACGTCCAGCATTTTTTTTAAATAGATACATAGTAGTTACTTGGCAGGGGCTATTTTCGGTTGGTGAGAAAAATTGCCTGACTGAAGTGAACGATTCGTTATTTTTACTCAGGAACTCAGTTTGAATAGATTTCATGACAGTTCTGGAAAAAGTAACATCAAGTCAAAATACTGAGGGTGTGGTTTCAACTGCTAACCAA